>NW_024704745.1:15319819-15602932 GCF_018977255.1 Callorhinchus milii | reverse complement strand
TGGGGGCCAGTGTTTTGGGGCCAGTGTTTTGGGGCCAGTGTTTTGGGGGGCCATGTTTTGGGGGGCCAGTGTTTTGGGGGGCCAGTGTTTGGGGAGCCAGTGTTTTGGGGGCCGTGTTTTGGGGCCAGTGTTTGGGGGCCAGTGTTTTGGTGGGCCAGTGTTTTGGGGCCAGTGTTTTGGTGGGCCAGTGTTTTGGTGGCCAGTGTTTTGGGGGCCAGTGTTTTGAGGGGGCCAGTGTTTTGGGGCCAGTGTTTGGGGGCCAGTGTTTTGGGGGGCCAGTGTTTGGGGGGCCAGTGTTTGGGGGCCAGTGTTTTGGGGGCCATGTTTTGGGGGCCAGTGTTTTGGGGGCTAGTGTTTGGGGCTAGTGTTTTGGGGGCCAGTGTTTGGGGGCCAGTGTTTGGGGCTCGTGTTTTGGGGGCTCGTGTTTTGGGGGCCAGTGTTTTGGGGGCCAGTGTTTTGGGGGCCAGTGTTTGGGGGCCTGTTTGGGGCCAGTGTTTTGGGGGCCAGTGTTTTGGGTGCCAGTGTTTTGGGGGCCAGTGTTTTGGGGGGCCAGTGTTTTGGGGGGCCAGTGTTTTGGGGGGCCAGTGTTTTGGGGGACCAGTGTTTTGGGGGGCCAGTGTTTTGGTGGCCAGTGTTTTGGGGGCCAGTGTTTTGGGGGCCAGTGTTTTGGGGGCCAGTGTTTTGGGGGGCCAGTGTTTTGGGGGCCAGTGTTTTGGGGGCCAGTGTTTTGGGGGGCCAGTGTTTTGGGGGGCCAGTGTTTTGGGGGCCAGTGTTTGGGGGACCAGTGTTTTGGGGACCAGTGTTTTGGGGGACCAGTTTTTGGGGGACCAGTGTTTTGGGGGCCAGTTTTGGGGGGCCTGTGTTTTGGGGGGGGGCCAGTGTTTTGGGGGGCCAGTGTTTTGGGGGCCAGTGTTTTGGGGGCCAGTGTTTTGGGGGCCTGTGTTTTGGGGGCCTGTGTTTTGGGGGGCCAGTGTTTTGGGGGGCCAGTGTTTTGGGGGGGCCAGTGTTTTGGGGGGGCCAGTGTTTTGGGGGGGCCAGTGTTTTGGGGGGGCCAGTGTTTTGGTGGCCAATATTTTTGGGGCCAGTGTTGGGTTCGGTTTTGGCGACAAATATATTTTTTAATTTTTGGCAAAACGCTGTTTCCTGTCGATCAGAGGCACACAGCACCTGCTGTGCCGAGGCCAGGAGCTGGGGCTTTAGACTGGGGCCGTCTGAGAGATAAACAGATAATAATGATAATAATAATCCTTTGCATTTGATATAGCGCTTTTCACGTCGCGAGGACGTCCCAAAGCGCTTCACAGAACACACTGTAAAGTGAATTGACCGTATATTTGTGGGCGAACGCGGCAGCCAATTGCGCACAGCAATGTCCCACAAACTCTTGTAGATTGAAAATGACCAATTTGTTATTGGTTTTTTTTGGAGGGATTATTATTAGGCTCTGTGTGGAGTAAGGAAACTTGCCCAAGGTTTCGCCCTGTGCCTGGAATTGAACTCAGGTCCCTCACTTGCAAAGCGAGTGCTCTAACCACTGAGCTACAGGACTCGGTTTCACAGGGAGGGAGCAGCTGGAGGCTCAGAGTGAGTGTCTCAGGAACTCCCTTCCTCACTCCTTTCGCCTTGCCCACCCCCCCCACCCCCACCTCGCTTGTGGGAATGTCCTGTCGTGGCTCAGACAGGGTTTATGTGAATGTAGTGTCACTGATTGACTGACTGACTGACCGGAGCTGCACCAGTGAGCAACACTGTCCATCCATTCAACTGCAATGTTCAGCTGAATGCCATGAATGGAAAGGATCTTTCAGCAAACCATTCAACCTCCTTAAAAGACTTGGCGTCCTTTTGTTGTGCAAAGTCTCTGATTCCAATAAATTCGCCATTTCTGATCCCCCCCCCATTCCCCAATTCTGAGCGTTTTGTTTTCCACTGGAAATCGTAAATGGGTGGGTGTCCTGAATGACATCGCCGTATGTACCACAGTGTTAATACCGGGACAATGATCAGTCAAACTTCCTGCTTCTGCATAACATAACACTCCTGTGGTTAAAAAGAAATAAGTGGGAACCAGCGCCCAGACACGTAAGCCACGTCCTTCCAGGTAGAGAGGCTGCAGAGGGAGAAACAGGCTGCAGTGTTTTCCTCTCGTCTTAAAAGGATTCATTTCAGGATGGGATGTGTTGCTTTCAAAGCCCGTCCCCGAAGCCAATCCAGGATCCTGATGCTGGGACTGGATTACGCCGGGAAGTCCACACTTTTGTACAGGTTAAAGCTGAATGAGAGGATGCAAACTTCTCCCACGGTGGGGTTTAACGTGGAGACGATGGGGGCCGGGAAGAAGGACTCGGCCACTATCTGGGACGTGGGTGGCCAGGACCAGTTACGAGCTCATTGGAAGGATTACTTGGAGGGCACCGACGGTCTGATCTTCGTGGTGGACGGTTCAGATCGGACCCGCCTGGGGGTTGCCGGAAAGGAGCTCAGGCGCGTCCTGAACCACACGCACCTGACCGGTGTCCCCTTCCTGGTGATTGCCAACAAGCAGGACCTGCCCCGGACCGTGGCGCTGCAGGAGATCATGGACACACTGCGGCTGAAGCGCTGGCACGACAGGGAATGGGACATCAGAGCTTGCAGCGCTCACACCGGGGAGGGGATCGCACAGACCAGGCAGGCTGTAGCTGCACTTGTCAAGAGAGCGCAACTCAAGAAAAGGGGCCTCGGTTCTCCCAGTCTCGTAGGGACCGAACACAAGAGAGAGGCACCGGCAGGGGCTGACTGTCCATCTGGGAATGGATCACCATCTGCATCTGAAATACGCCCGTGTCCACCCACTGCCACTCACACACGACACCGGCAATGCTGCACTCAGGACTGAGTGGCGTTCAGCACATCCAGACTCGTGTCATTCAAGACTCGTTTCCTGCAATATGGGACAATCATGTCAATCGTTGCTTTTTGTTTTCTCTCTCACTCCTGCTTCACTGAAATGCTTCCCATACAATACCAGACTTGACGAAAATGCAAAAGGTTTAAGATTCGTTTGGACAAAAGTTCACCTCCGGCCTAATGCTTTCTTTACAGTGCGTACACCATATGCTGTGAAGGTACAGAAATGTTTCATTGCATATTGTTATTTGAAGCACGACTTTCCCAGCGAGCAATTAAAGAAATTCGAAATAATTAAAACGCCTCCACTTTCTGTTTTAGACGAATAAAGTTCATTAACATAATCCTTTAAGAGCCATCATGGAAGCATACTTCATTAGTTCAGCAATGAAAATGTATTTGATAAACATAAATGTTTTTTTGGCGTGGGCTGACACGTGTGGAAACCCATCACCGCTAAAGAGTGTCCACACCAGACTATATTACAGCATGTAGGCAAACACAGCAGCAATGTATGCACAGCAAGTTTCCACAAACAGTCATAAAATGAAGAACAAATTGCTACCAATCCTCTGGACTGCACTTCTCCACTGTACACCCAGGAACTCAGAGCAACGAAGAACTATTTGAACACACACGTAGAATGATTACAACAAAAAACAGACAATGTAAATCTGAGATTTCATGGGAAAAAGTCCTTTGCCATCAACACTGCATTTCTGGACCCAATCTGCAGAATTATTACGATACAATATTTACTATTATATTCAATTGCCTGTACACTCAAGACAAAGTGGTGGATTCTGTTCCTGGATCATCATGGTTCAGTGGCAATTCTGTGCAGCGAGTGAGTTCCACAATCTACCTGACCTCTGTGTGAAGTAGTTCCTCCTAAAATCTCTTTTAGATCCCACAGTTGCTAACTCATACTTCAGAATTTAATTGAACATCATATATTCTCAGATAACCATGTTATGAGATGTTTACATTGAGATGATATATGGAGACGCAACTCCCATGAAACCAGCAGAATTGTTAGAAGAATTAATTATTAACTTGAACAATCTGATTATTGCTTCATTATAAAATCACTGAACTCAATTGCACAATCAAAGAATACACGGGAAACATTACACAAAACCTTCAGTAATTTAGTTACAGATTTTATCACACCTCATACCCAAGATTAGTTAATACAGTAAAATTCACATAAGTCATATCAGTGGGAGCATAACATTTAATATGACTTACTATATGTCTGAGTTGCAGACAAACTGTATAAGTCATAGAAACGGTTTCTCCCTGGTTACCTTATCAAAACTCATAATTTTAAACATTTCATTAAGTTTTTACAATTTATAAATATTGTTATGGACTCAGCATCAACAGCCATTTGTGGCAATGCATTTCATATTCTGCTAATCCTGTGTGAAAAAAGTTTTCTAATGTCACCCTTAATGGCCTTAACGTACATTAAAGTCTTGCTTGGGATATTATCTATAATGCTAGACAAGTTCTGGAGAAAGTACTCACTCAGAAAGAGGCAACAGGCACTGCTTCCATGGGAGAGGGAGTGGAGGCACAAGTGAAAATATTAGTAAAATGGTGTATCATGAATCCACTCTGTGTACTATTTTAATTGAAGTGAATCATACAGGTTTAATCCTTGTGATATCCAAATGCTGGAAGTATTTAAGTGAATTTTACATCTAACTTACAATTAAAACAAACCACGAATGATAGCCTCCCACCTATTCTCTCCAGTTATTTACTTATTTAACAATAATTATTTGCTAATTTAATACAGAAAAATGTTGCAGCCCCATGTCATGATTGAGATGAGTACATCCCCTACCTTTGACATTTTGATTTTTCAAGATATTCAGTACTGCTTATAGATGAATCTAACTCTAATTATCTAATGTTAGATTTTTTTGAGTTGTAAGCTATAAAATGTTGTAGATATTTAGTTTAGTTTATTTTTTATTTTATTTAAATTAAATTACACAAGAAATCTAAGTGTTGGGAATGCATGATTGATCTCAAATGTTCAATCCTCTTTTTGGCCATTTCTATGAACTAGCAAATACGTTAGTCAAGTTTATTTTTCCCATTGGTCCTAATATTAAAGATGCACATCATCGCACAAATCATTCCTGGTAAAGATTCACTTGCTTTCCAGTATGCCATTCCTCAGTCTAATTTTTTCACTGCATCATTTTTCTTTTGGTGCATTTCCTTTAGGGCTAACCACGATTGCCACAGTAACAGCCCTGGCACTATTACCCAAACGCTGTTAAAGAAAACCAAGTAGACCCAGAGGTACAGCCAGTTGCTGGTGTTCAGGTTGGGGCTCCCAATGAGCCAATCAGGACAGAAGGTCATCCAGCCGCCATAGAGCTCACAAACACACAACGTGATCTGCACAAAGTGCCTAAAACATAAGAAAGGATTCATTGTGTTAATATGCAGAATTGAATGAGTTTGTCGGTCTTCAACAATTCATTTTGTTAATAATATTTCTGGTGCTACTCAAATTTTAACCATTATTAGCTGTGCGTAAAAAAAGTGCTTTGATGTGCCGTTTAATTACCTTTTTTTTTGCTGTCTCCTATCTGTGCTATCATTCTCTTTCGAAAAGACTCCTGATAACTCGTCACTCCAAGGGAAAAGGCCTCAGTGACAAGTTATCCAGAGTGGCAAGTTAGGCCGATGTATAAATGTTACATATGGCCAAGATGGTGATTTAAGTGACGGTGACAAATTAAGCCAGGGTTGAGTTATCAGGAGTTTGTGGTATTTTGCTTGGAGAACATGAAAAGAGAAATATTCAGGTAAGATTTTCCAGCACTAGCTTTGTGGGTCTGATGTGGCAATATTGTAAATTGTATAGTTCATACCTCAAGAGGAGGTAAACTTGTTTGATTAAAAAAAAATCCAGTCTCAAATAGGATTTGTAGAAGGAAAAATCCTTCTCTTGGGAATCAGAATGTGCCAGAATTAGCTCCTCACAGCTCTTCAAGAGTTTTCTGGCAGGGAATTGGATACATACTTGAAAAGACGGGGAAGGCTATGGGGTAAGAGCAGAAGAGTGGGCTCATTGGACAGCTAATTGGATAGCTCTTTCAAAGAGCATGATTAACCGAATAACCTCCTTCTGTGTTGCACGATTCTATATGAATCTATGTCTTGGTCACCCCACATCTGTTGGCAGTTTATCTAGTTTTGGTGAGTAGTTGAGGTCTCCATCTATTAACAATATGCCTTCCATTTGTGGAGCCAATGACTAGAGGATTGCTGTTGGGCAATTAGGAGTATCCGCATTCATTTCTTCTGCATTCATTGCACGTTAACATATACATTCTCTCCTACATTGATGAACAGAAAACATTTCCTTTGAAACTTTTTCTTTTTGCAGTGCAAATGATTGAAAAGCAAACTTATCCTAAGTACCAGATACTATTTCTTTTTATGAGTTTATACTCTGCTTAAAGGCGGAATTTCAATTAATAAAATTCCAGTCTGCTTACCTGTAATATTTATCTTTGACAATGGCATATATGAGAATCAATGCTAAAAACCCACACAACACAACAGTGAGGATTTCTAGTGATACAATTGTGGGATCGGAATAAAGCCATCTTGCATCTGCGTTTCCATACTCTTTCCCTGGAAAAATATAGATATTAAAAGGAACAAGATTGACGTCAGCCGGTTTCCCTTCCAATATTGGTGACATGGAATTTAAGTGTACCCATTTATCGTGCTCATTACAGTAATAATGAGGCATAACTGGACACATTTATTGAAAAGATAAAAATCAATTGATGAATTAATAAGAAATACAAAAGCTACATAAAAATCTGTACATTTAAGAAATATATCCAATTTAATTAACAGCTCCTTGGTCCTTACACTTCAGGAACCATTGATGTGCGAGCATTTCAGAGACAGCAGGATGTCTCTTTGTCATTCACTTGTGATAAATGGGCATTGCTGTCTGCAAAGTGGCTGCCACATACACCTAAACAATACATATTTACTACACTCAATAGTAAGTCTGTGAAGAGATCTCAAAGATGTGATGGGGCCACTATATCAAAACATTATTCTTTTAGTATTACAAACAAATAATAAAACAGCAATAACAAGTTTACATTTAAACTTGTTATTTAAGTTTACATTTAAACTTGTTATTTTGTGAAAAGTGTTTGTATAAATATAACATTGTTCACATAATAAGAAGTTTGGGATGACAATTCCGAGTGCTTTAAGTCAACTGAGCGTCTGAGATAGGGGTGGTGGGGGTTTGGGGAACTGAGGAATAAGAGGAAGGAACAATGAGTGACCAAAAGTGTGGTCAAAAGGCTCTTAAAGACAGACTTCAAAGGTGGAGAGGGAGAGGACAAGCCAAAGGGAATCTGAAATGGAGTTTCAGAGAGTGGGGCAGAATGGTTGAAGGCTTGTCCACTAATGGTGGGGCAGGTTAGACAGGGGACATGAAGTAGGTGGTGTTTACTGAACAGAAGGAGCAGCTGCAGCAGTTATCAGGAGGTCACAGAGTCAGGGTGGGACGAGGCCATAGTAGGAAATTTCTGAATATTAACTATAATAATTTAAGAGCTAGATGCTCAAATGATCACATTAACCCAGACTGAAGAACAAGATAATCTCACCATAAAAACAATAGTCATCATAGATGTGCAGCAGATTTATTACCGGAAAGTTTTCAAAACTTACATAGAACAGCAAGGATGTTATCATATTGTGCCACTGTCCCAAACAAGGACATACAAACAAACGGACCCTCCTGCAAAATAAAAATAATATTAATTAATTGTTAATTGTTGTTAATTAATTAACTGTCAAGTGCTCCGGGATGCTACCCTGCGTGAGGGGCGCTATACAAATGCAAGTTGTTGTATATGCATTCTTTCTTCCAGATGGTCCCTCTGATTGCACATCATCCATCTTTTGTGAATTAAATCATCAGGTTACAAAATTACTGGGGGGTGGGGGGGGGGGGGGGAAGGAAAGTTAAGAAATTCTCACCAGGAGCTTTTCTAGGAACACACTTTTCAAGGATATATTTAGCCTTCTTTTATGTAATATCTCAATTTGGTTGTTTGAATTTATGGATTTCAATAGAACTTGTTGTAATTAACTCTGCATGAGCCCTGACCAGCAGGGGAGGCCGAGGCTTGGTTTAGGAGGACCAAGCTCTTGACCCCCCCCATCGCGCCCCACCCCCCCCCTCCCACCCGGCCCCCAGACCAAAGGAGCACTGCAACTGGTGGACCTGGTAGGACTAACTCAGGACTGGGTAAGATGAAGGCAACCCAAGCACCTGGGAAGATTAACCAAAGATGTACCAAATAAAATGGTACCGTACACTAATGGGGAGAAATTACCACCTGCTGAGAAGCTTTCTGGATTTTTTGGTCAGGCATGTTTGACACATGCTGACACCCATCACCTTGCTTAACCCAGACTGAGAATACCATGTATCCCACCTCCACACAGAAATCCCAGAGATAGACTGTTGGAATGGAATGCATCTCTCCCTGGAGGGATGCATCCTGCTTACGTAATTCCGGAAAGGATTAGGCACAGGTTGGCAAGAACGAAGGCTCGGGGGACCCCAGAGCGTGCGTTGCCGGGGTACACTTCATTCTTGAATGCATTCTTTTCTTGAATGTCTCACATTCTTTAAGGTCTTGCCCCTCCCTACCTCCGTGACCGGATAAAGCTTACCCATCTTATCTACCCCACCCCTCCCACCACCATCCACTACCTTTAAAGCCTACTACAGTGAGCCAACAGTAAACCTGTGGAACAGGCTCCCTCGGGAGACGGGTGAAGCAGGAAGTGCTGATTCCTTCAAACACAGATCAGGGACGGTTTTCTTTTAGGGAAGTAACATTTACGGGACGTAGTGCATGGGTAGTTCGGGACATAGATGCACCCGACCACCAGGAAGGTGGAAGGCCAACGCGAATGGACGTTGTCTTTCACGTAGCATTTCTTACGTTCTTACGTTAAAGCCTCTTTTGTTCCTTCCTCGGTTCCCCCCCACCCCCCACCCCCCCACCCCTCCCAACTCCCAACCCCAACTCAGGGTCCCAGTCAGCCTTGGGACATCTTTCCAAAGCCTCCCATAAATAACCATCGACTCTTGCACAGCTTCATCCTCAAGGCTCTCACGCATCCTCTCAGTTGGACCCCCCATTGCACCGTCTGTTGCAGGTTTGGTTTCCCCCAAAGTCCGGGACGGTGATTGCATCCCTTTTACGGTGATAACGCGTTCACCGATTTCTGGGGCGATTCCCTCGGCTGTGTCCGAGGATTAAACTCCCGCAGCAAAGCAGCGTGAAATGTCAGCGTCCTCGGTGTTCAACCGGCGCCCCGGGGCAGGGCAGGGACTGGGGACAGGGCAGGGACTGGGGGCAGGGCAAGGACTGGGGGAGGGCAGGGACTGGGGGCAGGGACTGGGGGCAGAGACTGGGGGCAGAGACTGGGGCAGGGGCTGGGGGCAGGGCAGGGGGCAGGGCAGGGGCTGGGGCAGGGCAGGGGCTGGGGCAGGGCAGGGGCTGGGGGCAGGGGCTGGGGGCAGGGCAGGGACTGGGGGCAGGGGCTGGGGGCAGGGCAGGGGCTGGGGCAGGGCAGGGGCTGGGGGCAGGGGCTGGGGGCAGGGGCTGGGGCTGGGGGCAGGGGCTGGGGGCTGGGCTGGGGGCAGGGCAGGGGCTGGGGCAGGGCAGGGGCTGGGGGCAGGGGCTGGGGGCAGGGGCTGGGGGCAGGGGCTGGGGAGAGGGCAGGGGCTGGGGAGAGGGCAGGGGCTGGGGAGAGGGCAGGGACTGGGGGCAGGGGCTGGGGGCAGGGCAGGGGGGGAGGGCAGGGACTGGGGGCAGGGGCTGGGGGCAGGGCAGGGGCTGGGGCAGGGGCTGGGGAGAGGGCAGGGGCTGGGGCAGGGCAGGGGCTGGGGCAGGGCAGGGACTGGGGGCAGGGCAGGGGCTGGGGCAGGGCAGGGACTGGGGGCAGGGGCTGGGGCAGGGCAGGGACTGGGGGCAGGGGCTGGGGCAGGGACTGGGGGCAGGGACTGGGGGCAGGGGCTGGGGCAGGGCAGGGACTGGGGGCAGGGGCTGGGGCAGGGCAGGGACTGGGGGCAGGGGCTGGGGGCAGGGGCTGGGGCAGGGCAGGGGCTGGGGCAGGGGCTGGGGGCAGGGGCTGGGGCAGGGCAGGGACTGGGGGCAGGGGCTGGGGGCAGGGGCTGGGGGCAGGGGCTGGGGCAGGGGCTGGGGCAGGGCAGGGGCAGGGCAGGGGCTGGGGGCAGGGGCTGGGGGCAGGGCAGGGGCAGGGCAGGGACTGGGGGCAGGGGCAGGGACTGGGGGCAGGGACTGGGGGCAGGGGCTGGGG
This sequence comes from Callorhinchus milii, assembly GCF_018977255.1. Taxonomy (NCBI): domain Eukaryota; kingdom Metazoa; phylum Chordata; class Chondrichthyes; order Chimaeriformes; family Callorhinchidae; genus Callorhinchus; species Callorhinchus milii. The sequence goes on along the minus strand of NW_024704745.1, from coordinate 15,592,630 downwards.
CAGGGCAGGGGCTGGGGCAGGGGCTGGGGAGAGGGCAGGGGCTGGGGCAGGGCAGGGACTGGGGGCAGGGACTGGGGCAGGGCAGGGGCTGGGGGCAGGGGCTGGGGCAGGGCAGGGGCTGGGGCAGGGCAGGGACTGGGGCAGGGGCTGGGGGCTGGGGCAGGGCAGGGGCTGGGGGCAGGGGCTGGGGCAGGGCAGGGGCAGGGCAGGGGCTGGGGGCAGGGGCTGGGGGCAGGGCAGGGGCAGGGCAGGGACTGGGGGCAGGGGCAGGGACTGGGGGCAGGGACTGGGGCAGGGGCTGGGGGCAGGGCAGGGGCTGGGGCAGGGGCTGGGGAGAGGCAGGGGCTGGGGCAGGGCAGGGACTGGGGGCAGGGGCTGGGGCTGGGGGCAGGGGCTGGGGGCAGGGCTGGGGCTGGGGCAGGGGCTGGGGCAGGGCAGGGGCTGGGGCAGGGGCTGGGGCTGGGGGCAGGGGCTGGGGGCAGGGCTGGGGCAGGGCAGGGGCTGGGGGCAGGGCTGGGGCAGGGCAGGGGCTGGGGGCAGGGACTGGGGGCAGGGCAGGGGCAGGGGCTGGGGCAGGGCTGGGGCTGGGGGCTGGGGCAGGGCAGGGGCTGGGGGCAGGGGCTGGGGGCAGGGGCAGGGCAGAGACTGGGGGGAGGGCAATGCACCGTCTGCAGGGAACTTACAAGGGTGAAGTGCACGATCGCATCGTAGCAGAGCCACACCAGGGCGGCCCTGTCCGGGGCTGAGCAGCGCCTCCCGACCCTCCGCGCCACAGCCGCACCGAGTAACAGCTGAGCAGCGCAGCCCAACAGCGGCCACACACACCCGGCACCCGGCACCGGCCCCGGCACCGGCCCCGCCGGGCTGCTCATCCCTGCCCACCGCACCGCACCGCACTGCACTGCCCACCGCACCGCACTGTACCGCACTGCACTGCCCACTGTACCGCACTGCACTGCCCACCGCACCGCACCGCACTGCACTGCCCACCGCACCGCACTGTACCGCACTGCACCGCACTGCCCACTGTACCGCACTGCACTGCACCGCACTGCCCACCGCACCGCACTGCACTGCACCGCACTGCCCACTGTACCGCACCGCACCGCACCGCACCGCACCGCACTGCCCACCGCACCGCACTGCCCACCGCACCGCACTGCCCACCGCACCGCACTGCCCACCGCACCGCACTGCCCACCGCACCGCACTGCCCACCGCACCGCACGGCCCACTGTACCGCACTGCACCGCACTGCCCACTGTACCGCACTGCACTGCACCGCACTGCACTGCCCACTGCACTGTACTACACTGCACTGCCCACTGTACCGCACTGCACTACACTGTACTACACTGTACTGCTCACTGTACTGCACTGCACTACACTGTACTACACTGTACTACACTGCACTGCCCACTGTACCGCACTGCACTACACTGTAATAATAATAATAATAATAATCCTTGCATTTGATATAGCGCTTTTCACGTCGGGAGGACGTCCCAAAGCGCTTCACAGAACACACTGTAATGACTGTATATTTGTGGGCGAACGCGGCAGCCAATTGCGCACAGCAATGTCCCACAAAGTGTCGTAGATTGAAAATGACCAATTTATTATTGTTTTTGGTTTTGGAGGGATTATTATTAGGCTCTGTGTGGAGTAAGGAAACTTGCCCAAGGTTTGGCCCTCTGCCTGGAATTGAACTCAGGTCTCTCACTTGCAAAGCGAGTGCTCTAACCACTGAGCTACAGGACTCCACACTGCACTGCTCACTGTACCGCACCGCACTGTACTGTACTGCACTGCCCACTGCACCACACTGCACTACACTGTACTGCTCACTGTACCGCACTGCACTACACTGTACTGCCCACTGTACCGCACTGCACCGCACTGCACTGTACTACATTGCCCACTGCACCTGCACTGCACTACACTCTACTACACTGCACTGCCCACTGCACCGCACTGCACTACACTGTACTGTACTACACTGCCTGCCCACTGCACTACACTGTACTGTACTACAATGCCCACTGCACCGCACTGCACTACTATACTACACTGCCCACTGTACTGTACTGCCCACTGTACTGTACTACACTGCACTGCCCACTGTACTGCACTGCCCACTACTGCACTGCCTACTGCACCGCACTGCACTGTACTGCACTGCCCACTGTATTGCACTGCACTACACTGCACTGCCCACTGCACTGCACTGTACTACACTGCACTGCTCACTGCACTGTACTACATTGTACTATACTACACTGTCCACTGTACTGCACTGCACTGTACTGTATTGTACTACACTGTACTACACTACCCACTGCATTGCAGTACACTGCCTATTGCACCGTACTGTACTACCTACATGGTACTGTACTACACTGCCCACTGTACTGCACTGTACTACACTGCTCACTGCACTGCACTACACTGTACTTCACTGCCCACTGTACTGCACTACACTGCCCACTGTACTGAACTACACTGCCCACTGTACTGAACTACACTGCCCACTGTACTGTACTGCACTGTACTACACTGCACTGCCCACTGTACCGCACTGCACCGCACTGTACTGTACCGCACTGCACCGCAATGTACTGTACTGTATTACGCTGCCCACTGCCCTGTACTACACTGCCCACTGCACTACACTGCCCACTGCACTACACTGTACTAAACTGCCCACTGCACTAAACTGTACTACACTGCCCACTGCTCCGCTGCACTGCCCAGCTCTCTACATTACACTGCCCACTGTACTGCACTGCTCTGCTGTACTGCATGTGCGCCAGACACCAACTGCTGTCTGCAATCAATTCCCTCAGTGGTCACTGAGCCAAACAACAGCCACACACTGTTGCATTGGTTGGGTTAGTGCATCTCTTGCCACATCATTGCCCACATCAACGCCCCTCTGAAAATACTTTAATATCGATGTGACCTGCATCAGGATCTCGCCCCTCTCTACCTCTGCGACCTGCTAAAAGCTAACCTACCTGGTCCCACACCTTTGAAGCCCGTCTTTTCAACTGCACCCGCCTTCCTCAGCTTCCCTCCCTCCCGCCCTCCCCCCCCACACCCACCTCAGGCTCCCCAGTCAGCTCTGTCAAGAGCTTTGATACATCCTTCCAAAGTGAAAGCCTTCATCTGGGGAAAGAGCGGCGGAGTTGGTAGATCTCTCAAAGAGCTGTCACGGGAAGGATGGGCCGAATGGCCTTCTTCTGTGCTGTAAGATTCTTTGATTTACATAAACGTGTTGTTATTACTATGTGCTTTCATTTTTAAAAAATTTAGCCTCCAATCTGGTATCTTGTCAAACTCTAAGGGGACTGGGAAAGGCAGAAGACATGAGACAAAGAATAATTTGTGCACCTTTTTTAAAGCAAAATTTACCACTGCCTTTCAGAGAGCTGGGGGCAGAAGCACAGGACGGAGGACAAAAAATAATAATACTTGCATTTGTTATAGCGCCTTATCACGTTCTTGTCACATCTCAAAGCGCTTCACAGCATATACTGGAGTCCTGCAGCTCAGTGGTTAGAGCACTCGCTTTGCAAGTGAGAGACCTGAGTTCAATTCCAGGCAGAGGGCCAAACCTTGGGCAAGTTTCCTTACTCCACACAGAGCCTAATAATAATCCCTCCAAAACCAAAAACAATAATAAATTGGTCATTTTTAATCCATGACTGTTTGTGGGACATTGCTGTGCGCAATTGGCTGCCGCGTTTGCCCACAAATATACAGTCAATTCACTTTACAGTATATTCTGTGAAGCGCTTTGGGACGTCTAGAAGACGTGAAAAGCGCTATATCAAATACAAGGATTATTATTATTATTATTATTATTACTGCAAAGTGAATTGACTGTATATTTTGTGGACAAAATGCAGCAGCCAGGTTGTGCCCAGCAGTGTCCCACAAACTGTCGTGGATTGAGTGAATTATTATTTTACTAATAGTAAGGTTATTTTTTCACAATAAATGAATTCCCTGGATTCAAACACTACTTCCTGTTACCACTCTCACACATAAAAAGAAGACAGTGTGGCGTGCAGCAGAAGCTTGTTTGAACTTCAAAACTGTCGAGGTGCAAGAATCGTGGAAGATGCAACAAAATCGGAGCTGCCCGATATTTGTGACTTTTTTTTGTCTTGTTGCATTACGAGGGAGAATGATTGGTTATTTTATCTATTGGATATTTATTGTTTATTGTTTATCTATCACAGAACAAGTCGATTTCAAGATCCTCTCACTGGTCTACAAATCGCTGACGGCTCCCTACCTTTCTTGACCTACTTTTTCCCCACTCCACTACCCGCTGTCTCCACTCGGCTGGCTCTGGCCTCCTGCTCCATGATCGACAGCCGACAGCGACTACACCTCAAAGCTCTGGAACTCTACCCCATCCCTCCACCCTGCCCCCCTTCTCCTTTCCTTTTAGATCACGACTGAAGACCTTACTCTTCGTCCGTGCTTACCGTCACCTCCTCCCTCCCCCCCCCTTCGGAGGGGTCAGGCTGCATCACTGTAAAGCGCTCCGCGTGAAGGGCGCTATATAAATGCAAGTTGTTGTTGTTTAACGCTACAACTTTCTTCCATCCAGCGACACTTGACATTTACCCTGTTGGGGAGTATAAGTCACTGCTGTGTCTGTTTCTGGCAGAGGGGAGTGATTCCTGGACCCTCTCATGTCGTTGATGTTTGAATAGATGATTCCCGTAAATATCTTCACTCCTGCGGATCTGAACTCCTCGAACTCCCTGGGCTCTCCCTCAGAATCACCGGACAAGTGCGCAATCTAGGCATCCGGTTTGACCCCCAGCTGTCCTTCCTCCCCCACGTCCAGTCCCTGACCAGCACCGCCTTCCTCCATCTCCGCCACATTGGCCGACTCCGACCGTACCTTACCCCAAATGCGGCCGAAACCCTCGTGTGTATGCGTTTGTCTCCTCCCGCTCGGGATGCTCCAACGCGCTCCTCGCCGATCTCCCCAGCTCCACTATTCAAAAGTCCCAGGTCATTCAGAGCTCGCACGCTGACCCGGATCAAACTCCGTGCCCACATCTCACCAGGGTTCTGGCCCAGGCTCCACCGGCTCCCCGTCACCAACCGGATCGACGTCACGGTCCTCACACTCGTGTTCAAATCCCTTCACTCCCTGGCGCCCCCCTACCTCTCCGACCTCCACCACGGCGTGGACTGGCACCGGCCGCCTGCTCGTCGCTCGTCCGCCATCCGAGGCCGCGCTTTCAGCCAGTGCACCCCGAAACCCCGTCCACTCCCACCCCCACACCCCACCCCGTCCACCCCCACCACCCCACCCCGTCCACCCCACCGCCCCACCCCGTCCACCCCCACCCCGTCCACCCCACCGCCCCACCCCGTCCACCCCACATCCCGTCCACCCCCACCGCCCTCCCCGTCCACCCCCACACCCGTCCACCCCCACCGCCCCACCCCGTCCACCCCACCGCCCCACCCCGTCCACCTCCACCCCCACCGTCCACCCCCACCCCTCCACCGCCACCCTGTCCACCCCACGCCCCACCCCGTCCACCCCACCGCCCACCCCGTCCACCTCCACCGCCCACCCCGTCCACCTCCACCGCCCACCCCGTCCACCTCCACCGCCCCACCCCGTCCACCCCCACACCCCGTCCACCTCCACCGCCCCCCCGTCCACCTCCACCGCCCACCCCGTCCACCTCCACCGCCCCACCCCGTCCACCCCGTCCACCTCCACCGCCCACCCCGTCCACCCCACCACCTCCACCGTCCACCCTGTCCACCCCACCGCCCCACCCGTCCACCCCACACCCGTCCACCCCACCGCCCCTCCCGTCCACCCCACACCCCGTCCACCCCCACCGCCCTCCCCGTCCACCCCACACCCCGTCCACCCCACCGCCCCACCCCGTCCACCCCCACCGCCCCACCCGTCCACCCCCACCACCTCCACCGGCCACCCTGTCCACCCCCACCGCCCCACCCCGTCCACCTCCACCGCCCCACCCCGTCCACCTGTTGGTGTTGTCGTCGTCGTCGTCGTCACCGTGGCTGGTTTGGTTACGGTGCACAGGTGCGGTCGGGGCGGTGCAGGAACGCCGCCTGACGGTCACATTCGGAATTGCAGCCGGTGATTGTCTGTGTGTCTGTGTGTGTGTGTCGCACCCCAGCGGGTGGGCGGTGGCACTGCAGTCCCCGTGACTACCGCTCGCCGCCTGGAGGCGGGCGGGTGGCGCTGCAGCCGGCGGTGCGCGGAACCTTCTCGGAGGCGGACGGACATGGCCGACAGTAGCGGCTCCGAGAATCATCGCATCAAAAGCTTCAAGAACAAGGGCCGCGATGTGGAGGTGAGTGAGTGAGTGAGCGAGTGAGTGAGTGAGCGGCGGCCGCCGGGAGGGGCCGGACCGGGAGGGGAGGGGAGGACTCGGGGTCGCGGCCCCCCCCACCCCCCGGGGCTGGAGTGAGTGAGTGAGTGAGTGAGGTCGGGGCCGGGATCGGAGCTGCTCCGCCCCGGACACGCGGCCCGGAGTCACCGCGGGCCCGAGGCTGCGGCTGGGCCTCGGCCTGTGACCCGCCCCCGGGGGGGGGGGCGGCGGCGGCGGTGTTTATTCAGTGGAAAAAAAGAGGGGCCGCCGGAACCACACAGACACAGACCAACCCCCCACCCCCCCCCCGGGTGTGTCAGGGGTGGGGGGGGGGGGGTGTCAGGGGTGGGGGGGGGGTGTCAGGGGTGGGGGGGGAGGGCTCTGGGGTGGGGGGGGTGTCAAGGGTGGGGGGGGAGGGCTCTGGGGTGGGGTGGGGGAGGGTGGGGGGGGGTCAGGGGTGGGGGGGGGTGTCAGGGGTGGGGGGGGGAGTGCTCTGGGGTGGGGTGGGGGGAGGGTGGGGGGGGTCAGGGGTGGGGGGGTGTGTCAGGGGTGGGGGGGAGGGCTCTGGGGTGGGGTGGGGGGGGGGTCAGGGGTGGGGGGGGGAGGGCTCTGGGGTGGGGTGGGGGGGATCAGGGGTGGGGGGGGAGGGCTCTGGGTGGGGTGGGGGAGGGTGGGGGGGGGTCAGGGGTGGGGGGGGTGTGTCAGGGGTGGGGCGGGGGAGGGCTCTGGGGTGGGGCGGGGGAGGGCTCTGGGGTGGGGGGGGGTGTCAGGGGTGGGGGGAGGGCTCTGGGGTGGGGGGGGGTGTCAGTGGTGGGGGAGGGCTCTGGGGTGGAGGAGGGTGTGCCCTGGGGTTGGGGGGTGGGCCCTGGGGTTGGGGGGTGTGCCCTGGGGTTGGGGGGTGGGCCCTGGGGTTGGGGGTGGGCCCTGGGGTTGGGGGTGGGCCCTGGGTTGGGGGTGGGCCCTGGGGTTGGGGGGTGGGCCCTGGGTTGGGGGTGGGCCCTGGGTTGGGGGGTGCTCTGGGGTGGTTCCCTAGGGATGGGGGAGGGGGGGCTGCTCTAGGATGGGGGGGTGTGTGTCGGGTGGGTGGGGGGGAGTGTGCTCTGGGGGGGGGGGTTTGCTTTAGGGTGGGGGTGGTTGCACCCTGGGGTGGGGGTGTTCTGTGGGGTGGAGGGGGTGCACTCTGGGGTGGGGGTGCGTGTGTGGCCTGGGGTGGGGGTGCGTGTGTGGCCTGGGGTGGGGGTGCGTGTGTGGCCTGGGGTGGGGGTGCGTGTGTGGCCTGGGGTGGGGGTGCGTGTGTGGCCTGGGGTGGGGGTGCGTGTGTGGCCTGGGTGGGGGTGCGTGTGTGGCCTGGGGTGGGGGTGCGTGTGTGGCCTGGGGTGGGGTGCTCTGGGGTGGGGTTGGTGGGCGCTCTGTGGGGGGTGTGGTCTGTGCGCTCAGGGGAGTGGTGGGGGGTGTGTGGTGCGCTCGGGTGGGGGCGGTTGAGTAGTGCGCTGGGATATGTGGTGCACTTGGGGGGGGGTTTGTGTGCGCTCGGGGCGGGGGATGTGCTGGGGGGGTTGTGTGATGCGCTCGGGGCGGGGGATGTGCTGGGGGGGGTTGTGTGTGGTCCTCTTGGGGGGGTGTGGTGCGCTTGTTGGGGAGCTGTTGCTCTGCGGTGAGGCTGTGTGCTCCGGGGTGTGTGCTCTAGGATAGGGGGAGGTGTGCTCTGGGGTGGGGGGGTTGGTGCTCTGGGGTGGGTGGGTTGGTGCTCTGGGGTGGGGGTGTTGGTGCTCTGGGGTGGGTGGGGGTGTGCTCTGGGGTGGGGGGGGGGTGTGCTCTGGGGTGGGGGGGGGTGTGCTCTGGGGTGGGGGGGGTTGGTGATCTGGGGTGGGGGGGGTTGGTGATCTGGGGTGGGGGGGTTTGGTGATCTGGGGTGGTGGGGGTGTGTGCTCTGGGGTGGGGGGTGGTGTGTGTTCTGGGGTGGTGGGGGTGTGCTCTGGGGTGGGGGGGGTTGGTGCTCTGGGGTGGGGGGGTGTGTGCTCTGGAGTGGGGGGTGGTGTGTGTTCTGGGGTGGTGGGGGTGTGCTCTGGGGTGGGGGGCTGTGTGCTCTGGGGTGGGGGGGGTGTGTGCTCTGGGGTAGCGGGGGTGTGCTCTGGGGTAGCGGGGGTGTGCTCGGTGGTGGGGGGGTGTCTGCTCTGGGGTGGGGGCTGTGCTCTGGTGGTGTGTGCCCTCCAGGTGGTGCTCTGGAGGGTGGTGGTGCTTGAGGGGGGGCGCGCGGGTTGGGCGCTCAGGTTTGTGTTGGGGCGTTCGGGAATGGGGTGGGGGGGCGCTCCTGGCTGGTGAGGCTCGGGGGATGGAGGGCCCTCAGGTGGACGGGGGTCGCCCCCCAGGAGAGGGGCGTGGTGTCCGGTGTGTGCTCGTGGAGGGTGGTGTCCGGTGTGTGCCCGTGGGGGGTGGTGTCCGGTGTGTGCTCGTGGAGGGTGGTGTCCGGTGTGTGCCCGTGGGGGGTGGTGTCCGGTGTGTGCTCGTGGAGGGTGGTGTCCGGTGTGTGCCCGGGGCAGGGGGGCACCTGGTGTGTGCCTGGAGGATTGGTGGGGGGGACGCGTGATGGTTGTCTGTCATGTGCCCTGGGGTGGGGTGGTGTCTGGTGTGTGCCGGGGGGGGGGAATGTTTGGTGTGGTGCGTACCCTGGGGGTGGGGGAGGTGTGCTCTGGTGGTGTGTTTGCTCGGGGGTGGGCCGGGGGGGTGTGGGGGGTGGGGGGTAGAGTGGGGATTGTGCCTGGGGTGTGTGCTCTGGGGGTGTACCTGGTGTGTGCTCGGTGGGGGTGGGGGACACCTATTATAGTAATTTTTACATTTGATCTAATCCCTGGTTAATGCTCTGGTGATCGTCACTCGGGTCGTCTCTGCTGATTGCTCCAGGGTTATGGCTGTGTGATTAGATATCGGCAGAGCTCAGTCAGTCACGCTCTTGCCTCTGAATCAGAAGGTTTCGAGTTCAAGCTACACGTTGGGATTTTGAATTCGGTTTAAGATGGCATTTGAAGTCACCGCTGGGGTGCACTGCACCGTCAGCGTTGCCGTCGTTTGGACGAGACTTTAAACCATCTGGCTGTTTACTTGGACCTTTAAGATCCCGTGGCACTCATCGAAAAGAGAAGGAGGTTTCTCCCGGTGTTCTGGCCAATAACCCCACAGATAAAACTGGTCATTCACTGTTTGTGGGACATGTAGCTTAGATTACCATCACTGTAGGGTGGAAGAGAGCATTGTTTTACCAATGCACTTCCATGGTTGATCAGATGATTTTGTAACGGTTCCTGTGAGGTTTATAGTATTGGAGGATTGGAGAGACCACTTCCCCAATGAGTATTAATGAGTATTTGGTGTCGTAGTGCATTACTGTAAGAACTGCTAGTTGACTGCAGCTGATTATTAATGCAGATGACGCCTGTTCTTTTTCAGACTATGAGAAGACACAGAAATGAAGTGACTGTTGAACTGAGAAAGGTAACGACAACTGTTTTTGCTCATGTTTGCTGCTGCATCACTGAGAGTTAAAATCATCGTAAAAGTGTGGTAACTAACTGGTGTAAATCAGACAGAGCGCTTTTAATATTTTTTGATGACATTTATCAGGTATCATGTGAATGTATATGGTTAGGAACTTATTCAGTACTCCGGAAATGTCAGTACTGGTTTTAGTGACAATTATTTCTGTTATGCCAATTACCTGAATTTTATAGCTCAAATGAATGTTATCGTACAATTCGAATGGGTGGTATTTGATTAAGTGCATGTCAAGCGATGTCCTCAGTACAACCGTTATAAATGGGGACCAGTAAAATGAGGAAAATAATCATTGGTTTCTGTTTGTCTTGGCGTGGCTTGAATTATTTTCCTATATCCCACTGCTGGCTTGTCAGCAGGTCCACATGCTTGATTAAACAATAAAAACATTTTTAGGTCATTCCATTTATTTTGCCGTCATTTCTCTCCCTCCCCTCTCCACATCCCCCTCCTCCGCCCCCACATGGCTCAATTGGTAACGATGGTTCAAAGTGTGAAACCGAGTCAGACAAAGGTTTGTGATTAGTTAGCAGATCTCAGCTTCGGTAGTTGTAGGGACCTTATAATTTGCCTCAGCTCCCTGGTCTATAGAGAGGAAAGTTGATCCACAAATTGTGCCTCTGTACACTATCCAGTGACTAATGTTGGAAAATGTATGCATGGATGTAGACTGAGGAAAGGATGAGCTTTTGCAATGCAGTGGAACAGTCTGTCAACATTTGCTCCTTTCTCCTTGGGGAAGTATCTGTCCTCTGCATGTTTCATCTCAGGAACTCTGTGATTTGGGGGCGAGAGGATTTCGGCTGCATCGGTACATAAACATGTTGTGCCAATGTATCACCAGAAACCGTTACACCAGTATTAAGTAATACCAGGTGTCTGACAGGTAAGTATCTGGTCTCCTCTTGACTCCTTATATTGGCACAACTGGGGTTCTATACTCTCTGTGTGGATGCTCACGGACCAGTAATCGCATCTTGCAGTGATGACGTGAACATATTGGGCTGCCAATGTGCTTAAGCAATTTGCAATTCTTCATTTTTTAACATAAAGATTTGTGTTCTTTATGTATGGGATGCACTTCGAATCACTTCAAGAACTCAAGACCAACTATGTTTCAGTTCTACTTCAATAACATACCCCAACCCCAGCTCAGACAGTAATGACTTATCAAGAGTGATAGTAATAATCTTTGCATTTAATATAGCACCTTATCAAGTCTTCGAGACGTCTCAAAACACTTCACAAAATATACTGTAAAGTGAATTGACTGTATATTTTTTGGTACTGAGAAGAAGATGGACTGAGATCCAAGAGTATCACATGTGGGGCTTTTACAACCAGCAGAAAGAGGGGATTCAAGTTAATCCTTGCCATAGGATGTATTTTTATTGCGCTCCCAACGTGTAGCTTGAACTCAATGTAATTTTTGAAGTTCTGCATATTGTTTGAAGGGAGAAACCTCTCTTTTCCCTTATTCGATTATGACCATAGGTGTAGTCAAAAAGGTAGGGTTTTTGCAATATAATACAAATTTACATTTAAATTGTGCCTTTCATTTTGGGAGGACATCCCAACGTGCTTAACAATCCTAGTTTAGCACTCAAGCTGTGGGTGGGGTTGGTGGGGAGGGAAAAGATGAGCAAAAGTCTGTTCAGAGGTAGTTCTTGAGACAGACGTTGAAAGAGGTGAGGGAGGGAGTGGGATGGAAGGACTCCTGGAAGGAGTTCCAGAGTGTGGGGTCAGAGAGTGGGGAAGCCCGAAAGCTACCTTTACCCACTCTCGTGCAAATTATAAATCCCCTGCCCTCTATTGACACTTCCCATTCCGCCCACCAAATACCTTATTATGGGGGTAGAACACAGAGCTGAATAATGGGGGGGAAAAACTGCACTTGGTCTTTGTTTCCCAACTCAATCCTTATTGCTTATTACCCTTAGCTTCAAAGAGCAAAGAACTCTCTGTCAACAGCAGGAAATGTGGCACATCAGTCAAGGCTAGGTTCTAACTCTTGACCCCTTTATTCAGATTTCCTGCATTTAACTACTGCAGCAGCTACCACAGATTTGTCTTGTTTGTCAGTTCCTTATTATTGCTTTGAATTCTTCGTTTTCCTAATGCGCTGTGATTCAGTTGGCTGGGGGGTGGGGGCTGGAGGGGTGGTAGAACAGGTTGCATGTGGATCTCACCAACTGCTGTTCAGTAATAGTGAATTCAATAATCATTAAAATGGAGCAATGTATCCACTTCATTTCTAGTTGCCCACTGTGAGCGTTGGATTCAAGGGAGACTGAGGCACAGCAGATGAATCTCATTATTTGTGTTCAAAGGGGATGTGTTATCACGAGTAGACTTTGAGATTGGCTTTTCTTTGCAACAAAATTAGATTAAACCTTCTATTAGTTAAGAGAACAAAGAGTCATGGCTTCAAAATAAGAAAGGCAAATAGAAGGGAATGTTCTGTAATGGGATGACAAGCATGTGGAGTAAACCACCAGCACTCGTAGTATAACAAGGAACCCTAGGTCGGACTTCATTATAACCTGGAGTCCCGTAGCTCAGTGGTTAGAGCCCTTGTCTCGCAGGCTAAACGACCTGGGTTCGATTCCTGGCAGGACAAAATGTTGGACAAGTTTCCTTACTACACCTACCTCTGTTTACAGTAAGTAAGAACCCGGTTGTTAGTCGATTGCGGATCGCTTTTCCAGGGGTAATAATCCCTCCAATAAAAAATAATAATTTGGTTACTCAATCCACGACCGTTTGTGATTCATTGCTGTGCACAATTGGCTGCCGTGTTTTGCCCACAAAATATTTAGTTTACAGTATATTCTGTGAAGTGTTTTGAGACGTCTCGGAGATGTGAGAGACGCAATATCAAATGCAAGGATTATTATTATGTTAGTAGGTGATTTAAGCCTGGAAATGTATCTTCTGTTTGATCTCTTCAGATGGAAGTATTATGGGTGGGGGTGGGCTCTGGAGGTTGGGGGTGTTCTCTGGGGAAGTATCTTCAGATAGCGGTATCATGTGTTTTGGTGTAGCACTGATCTATTTTAGTGTGGGAGCACCATGGACTGTCAGTACATTAGACTTGTGGTGGTTGCTAGGCTGACAGTTCAGTTTTGTGCGCATGCCAAGAAGGCCTCCTTGCATTAGTGGTATCCAAGTAATGTCTGAAACGCTTGCGAGAGCACTTGCCAGTTTTCTGTGCTCATGAGCAGGGTTATATATAAGGGCTCCAAAAAGGAAACTGACAAGTTCCTGGAAATTAAGGGTCATGAGATGGTCAAGGAATCTACAGAGACGTTTAATGCGTAAGCTAAATAACTTGTGCTATAGGGAGAAATCGTTTGGTGTGTGTGTATGTATTTCTCTATATATGTAGAGAACCCAATATCCACACTTAATTGGTAAGGCCTCAATGTGAATTTACAGACAGCGTGTGTATTGTCTACGTTGATACTCCAATGCGGTGCTGGGGACCGGGGGTTGTATTATCATCGTTCTGATGAGACGTTAAGCCGAGGTCCTATCTGCCTGTTGAGGAGGAATGTTAAAGATCCCATGGCACTATTTGAAAAGAGAAAGAGGTTTCTCCCGGTGTCCTGACCAACAATCCCCCAAATAAAATTGGTTATTCTCTTCATGGCTGTTTGTAGGCATTGCTGTGCACAAATTGACTGCAGCTTTTGCACCCAAATACAGCCACTCCACTTCACAGTAAATCCTGTGAAGCGCTTTGGGATGTCCTCCCGACATTAAAAGGTGCTGCACCAAATGCAAGGTTTATTATTTCTACACAGTGACTCTGTTGCTTTTAGTTGTCACAAGAAACAGATTATTGTGAAATACTGTGAATCTCACTCCGATGTTTTTATGTTGACATTTTCACCCCCACATGGGTAAATAAAAAATATCTGCTTTTAGCATCTTTTGCATAAGGACATTTTATATTACATGTGCCAGTTTAATTGCTATTCATTTCTTGCAGAACAAAAGAGATGAACACTTACTCAAGAAAAGAAATGTGCCACAGGAGGAAAGTTTAGAAGACTCTGATGCAGATGTTGATTTCAAAGCGGTAAGCAAAGCCCAGATCGTTCAATCAAAGGTATCACGGGTGGAACCAGGATAATAGTTATACTAGAAACAAACTATTGTTATCTGTTGCACACCCCAGCTCCAGCTTAGCAGAGATAGAGCATTATTGTCCACTGGTGTTTATTATTTACCCCCAATATATTTTAAATTATCCTAATTCACGAAACAGATCAGCAAGATGGTGTATTTAATGCACCTGCATTTCCAGCAAAGATTTGTATTTTTACTGTAATAAAATGCCAAGTTTCAAAAACAAAATACTTTCCAGTTTATTCATCCAGACATCTAGAAGATGTAAATTCTGCCACATAAAATTAGTTTTAATGTATGACGAGGATTTTTTTTCTGGTGAGCCTTATTCTGGCCATAATCCAAAATATATAAATAAGATCCCATGGCACTCTTCAAAAATAGTAGGGAGTTTCTTCTGCTGTCTTGGCCAACAATCCCCAGATAACATTGGTCAATCAGTTTATGGCTTTGCGGGACATTACTCTTTGCAAATTGGCTGTCACATCTGCCTACAAGTAGTCAGTAGTGCTGGCCAACCTGTGGCCCGCGGGCCGGAAGTGGCCTGTGGGCCATCATGAAATGCCCCCCCCCCCCCAAATATTCACAACAATCTAGGTAAATCCCTGTTCAATTGTTAGCGTATTTGCAGTTTTTCTTTCTTGATTGATTTATGGCATAAATCAAAAAACATTCAACGAAGAAGATTTGTTTTGTTGGCCGACCATGAAGTTTGTCTACCATTGCTTTACAGTGAAATTCTATGGGCTGTTTCAACTAATAACATCTTGCATTTATATAGCAAACTTTGTGGGGTTAATGTTTTGAAGTGCTGGATAAGGCACTATAAACATACAAATTTGATATAATGGATTACTATTTGCAATTTGTATGTAAGATTAGAGGTAAGGTTTTTTGGGGTGATTTAAAAATGAAGTGCTCAAATTGCACAAAGGGTGTTTTTCCTAAATCAATGATAAGTTTGTCATGGGAACCACAAGAGAAATGGTTCCTGTGAATGTCATGAATATTATCGCTGTGAATTGTGTGGCCAAGGCTTCCCGAAATTCTGCTCCCGCAATTGGACTTTTTGTGGGTGAATAGCGGGTGGCTCACTCGAAAACTAGACTGAGCCACACAAAGGGACTCACTGACAAAGAGAAAAACAAGACTGACAAGATTTCTGTGTCACCGTGGCTTAGTTGTAGCATTCTCACCTCCGAGTCACGTTTGGACTTTAATCTCATATAGTCGATGATCACACTCTGATGCAATGCTGGGGATGTGCAGCACTGTGGGAAGTGCCATCTTTGATGAGATATAAAACTGGGGTCCTGTCTGCATGTTCAGGTGGACCTCAAATATCCCATGGTGCTATTTGAAAAGTGAAGAGAGTTTCCTGGCCAATAATCCCCCAAATAAAATTGGTTATTCTCTTCCTGACTTGCCTAGAAATTACATTGTATATTCTGTGAGTCTAAGAGTCCCCCTGACATGGAAGACGAGCGTTGTTAAGTGGTCACTCTTGAAACTCGTTCAGTTGTATTAAGGGGGTTGAAGGATTTCGTCTAGAAGTGGGCTTAACATGCCTCTGGGCCATTTTCCGCTCTTTCCTATTTATGTTCCATGTATCAACTTTGTGAAACTTTCGTAATTCTGCAGAAACAAACACACTTCTTGAAAACTTAAGACATTGTTTTTTTTTACAAATTGAAAGTGTTTCAAATCTGTTTTCTTTTTCTCTAGCAAAATGTTACACTGGATTCTATCCTTCAGGTAAGGGATTTGAACTGTTTATTTTACATTCAAGATATTTGCCCTTACCATAGCAAAATAATTAAATAGTTGTAATTGTTTTTGTAAAATCAGTTATTTGGAGAATCAAGGCTGTAACATTGTTGCTGCTTTTAGACAACTATAACAGCAAGAAAGAGCTAACTCAACCATTCACCTGAACTGCAAAATTAGATTATTCATTGAAAACCAGTATTTTTAATACTATAAGATTACTAGAACTTTTATGATTTTAATATGGGGACATGTCTGAAGACATTGGTGAGACATTCCATACAGTTGATTGAACTCTAATCCTCATTTGCAGAACTGGACATTTCTTGGCCTTATCTCCTGCTTCAACCCGAATGCTATGCAGGTTTCTGAAAGGGCCAATCGTGTCCCATGTAAATACATTTCTGTTAGCTAATCTAGGAATGAGATTATTTGGGCTTTATTACTGACTAGGCCATCTTGGCTAGAATGGGAAGTGACTGTGTACTCACCTGGCTCAGGAGCTGGATTACTGACACCACCGCAAAAGATCAAATTGATTGTAATAATCCATTGCCAGGCACATCACTTTGGAGCCAGCTCAGCCCCATGGAGACCCAATTTATTCTCTCCTATCCCCCCCCAGCACATGAGTTTATGATTTCAGAGATGTAGTGGTGACTATTTAATACCTCCTATAAAACCATTTTTACATTTTTTTTTAAAAAAGGTTAATCTCTACTCATCTCTATACAACAGGCTTGTGATGTTACAATCTGAATTAGTATTATGTTCAAAATGTCGCTGATGGTCATTACTATTATAAATTTAGTACTGAAAGAAGTATTTTGTTTTTTTATGCTTAATCATCATACAGCTGTAAGTGATTATTATTTCTAAGCAAAGAGTTATCGCTTGAGTTCATGTTTTACTTTTGAGTTGGCCTTGGAACATTTTTGCAGCATTTATTTTGCTACTTTGAAGTGTGCTTGTTTCTGTGATTTTTCCTTTTAGTGTGCTTTTTGTTAAGACTGATTAATTTTCTTTACTACTTGATGTATTTTGGCCAACACATTGGGTACCAACCATAGTAAGCTCTGTATAAGACATTGATTAGACAAGCTGGTAATCCATTTTTATTGTAGAATAATATGAGCCATGGTGAAGTTTCAGTGTTTTTTCACTGGGGTGAATGATGATGATGATAATAATAATTTTGCCCACAAAACACAGTCAATTCACTTTACAGTATATTCTGTGAAGCCCATTGAGACACCTGGAAGACGTGATAAGGAGCTATATCAAATGCAAGGATTTTTATAATAATAAACCAGGGATAAGAGCATTTAGTTTTGATGAAAGGCTTAAACACCTGATACTGGAGCATAGAGGGTTAAGATGGGATCTAATATAAGTGTTTTAAATGATGAGAATTTGAAGGGATAAATAGAAAAGATTTTTTCCATTGGTTAATTAATTGGCAACAAGGAGGTAAAACCAAAGTTTTTTTTACTAGAACCATAAAAGGGAGGTCAAATGAATTGGTTTTACACAAAGGGTTACTAGAATGTGGAACTCCGTACCATATGTGGCTATTGAAGTTGAGTCAATACTGTCTTTTAAAAGGGAATTAGATAAACATTTACAGAATAAAGGAGTGTGTCCAGAAACCTAGGAAAAGGGTGCGTTCTGGTGGGGAGGAAGCAAATACAGGCTTGATGGGCCAAATTGCCTTCTGTGCTGAAATTTCTTATGAAGTTAGCTTCACTTGTGAGGGAATTTGTATCACATCATTGTTAAAATGCATAGTGTAGAAAGCCAACAAATAACAACTAAATTTCTGCATTATGGCAGTTAATATTTACTAAGCTTTATTTTTTACTTTTCCATTATTACTTGCAGAATGCAACTAACGAAAATCCAGTAATTCAACTAAGTGCTGTACAAGCTGCAAGGTAAGGCTTTTGTTTGTTTTGTATTGATTGTTGAATATGCAAACATTATTTTGTGAATTTGTGGTTGAATTAATATTTTACTTATATTGATTTAAACTCGTACCTAGAGTGGCTTAAGTCAGCTATTTCAGGAACCAGTCTGAGATCTATAATATTTATGCTACAGACATGGGGTGTTTTATATAAAAAAGATCAATTATGTAGACAGAGCAAGGATGCCTGTGTGGTGACATCAGGTCATCACTTTGCTATCATCTGTTGCCTCAGGATATGTGGAGAGATTAAAGTCTCAATTTTAGTCAGATGAGGCACAGCCTGAAAGGCCAAATGGCCTGTATATATCTATGGTTCTGTGAAGCACCAGTTTACATTGAGGGCACTTGTGAAACTTATTTCTTGGAGGGTTGAGTTTTCAATCTGACAATAGGGTGGGGTGGTGTATTGTCCAGATTGCAATGGAGTAAGCTTTCTTGTTTGGATAAGAGATTGTCTCAATAACTATTTTTATTTTATTTTCTTCAAATGTTTTTCAGTCCTCCAGCCTTCAGAGTAATATACAGTATGATTTAGATGAGATGTTAGTGCTATAAAGATCAATTTTCACACCTGAAATGAGCTATGCTAGGGTATGATCTATGCCACTAATTGAGATTGGCCCATTGTGGATCTGGAAACAGTATGGATAATTGGTTATATTGTAAAAAAAAATAATGTTTCTTAAATCATGCAGGAAGTTGTTATCAAGTGATAGAAATCCTCCAATTGATGAACTGATTAACTCTGGAATCCTGCCAGTCCTGGTACGTTGTCTGGAGAGAGATGGCAAGTAAGTGTTGCTGCGTAACAATCTTCATAATGGTCATTTCATCGACATAAGATGTGAAAAAAATTGGGTTAACTAGAGTGTTGCCTAGTCAATCTTTATTTTGCAGGAACTTTACGAAACGAAAACAGCATTTTACATGGTATACCAGTTATACTAACTATTCTAGCATGAAACTTTGCTTTCTTGTTACTCTTTCAGTTCACTGAAAAACATCATATTTTGGGATGTTAATTGATTTTGACTTTGAGATTCTGTAGTGTAATTTGACAGTCTGGCTCAGTTGGTAGCACTCTTGCCTCAGGGTCAGAGGTTGTGAGTTCAAGTACTATGTTGGGACTTTTAACGCACAGAGTCCACACTGACTCCAGTGCAATGCTTAGGCTATGCTGCACTGTTAGAGGTGCCATCCTTCGGATGAGAAGTTAAACCAAGGCCCCCTCTGTGTCTGTTAAAGATCCATTGCACTACTCAAAAATAAAATTGGTAATTTCATGGCTGTTTGTGGGACATTGCTTTGTGCAAATTGGCTGCCACATACGCCTACAAAATATACAGTTACTACATTTCACGGTGAATCCTGTGAAATGCTTTGAGACATCCTCCTGATGTGAAAGGTGGTATATCAAATGTAAAAATTGCATTGTAATACAATATTGTCCATTGAGTGAAGCCCTCAAGGCTAAATGTTAAATGTCTCAGCACATTACATCTGATTAATATAAGGATTTATGTTTTCACTGGAGTTATTGGTATGCAACATAATGAAAATGTGCCCAAATCCAATTTATGTTCTTTAGAGCTTGATTTTTTTGGTATATTGTATGATGCTAATATGTTTTGTTATGTTATAGTCCTTCTCTGCAGTTTGAAGCTGCCTGGGCATTGACTAATATAGCATCTGGAACTTCTGCACAAACTCAAGCTGTAGTTCAAGCAAGTAAGTGATGTAAACAATTTGCAAAAACAAATATAAATTACTTTCATGTTTTATATCTTGTAGTTCAGCACATGCTAATATATCCTTTGTTTAATGTAAAATATTACACATAATGTTTTTCTGTTAAACAGTATAACATAACACTATATAACTGCATATATTGGCTACCAATTATTCTGTTTATAAAACTAGATTCTCTCAGAGACTGAATATCTTTATGGAAATATAGCATTCTTTCTGTAGGTGTCAGTTGATAGCTGAGTCGGAAGATTATGGGTTCAAACATCATGTTGGGATTCTGAACTTGGAGTTTAGCTTGACACACCAGAGCACTGTTGGGGAAGTGTTGCATAGTTGGAGGTGCTGTTCTTTAGATTAGATGATAATCAGAGGTCCCATGTGCCTGTTTAGGTGGACATTAAAGCATCATGACACTATTTGAAAACACTAGGGCATTCAATGCCTATCAAAACAATCCACCCCAAATAAAAAAGTTCATTAATTTCTGTTGTTTCGGTTGTTTCGGGGATATTGCCATCCACAAATATGCAGTCACTACACTTTACAGGAAACATAGTGCTTTAGATGTTTCAACATAAGGCACTTTATCAAATGCAGGGATTCCTATATTCTTTAGTAATGTTCAACATGCATTAGTTGTAGAAAGTATTTATTTTATCAAGGAGTAAATCATGTTAGGCTTGATTTATTTTTGAATTGCCACGCTTTGCAGGAGTTTTTTTTTAATTTTGTACTGTTGTATACATTCCACATCCAATACAAACTTTGCACATCTGTTTTTTCTTGTGTAAAAGGAAATGCATAACTAGAGTTACAGAATTATTTGTATTTAATTTTAGAGACCTGTAGTTTTAACAGATTCTGGAATATTGGATGAAATGTGAAAGATGGGTATTAGTAGAAATAACAGGAAGTGTGGCAGCAGTAAAGTATGAAATCCAGTTCAGCTGTTTAAAAATCGTTTGACAGCTGTGGTAAGAAGAGTGAAAGGAAAAGACGGTTTTCTTTAATAGAAATCTGAAGTGCAACAAAAATGCTGGAAATGCCCAGCAATCTGCTTCCAAAAGTGAGAGTCAAGCCAGTGAGAGTCTCATTTCTCAACACTTCACAAACTTCCAATGACCCAGTCCAGCATTTTCTGCTTTTTTAAAAATACATGTGTTGGCAGTTAGATTGTATAGCAGTTTATGTATACAAGTTTGTTTTAATGAATAAAATGTCCACAAGTATAATATCCTTAAAACTTAGTTCTGGTTAAAATTACTGCACACAAGCATGCAAAGAGCCTTACGTAAACATTTTCTGTTTTAGTGCAAATTTGTATGTGCACACTTTCCAGTTAAGTTTGTTATGCATTTTGTTTATTGATTGTTGCATCAGTCTGGTCGAGGTTACTTTGCTGCTTATAGAATTGGTACCAGCGCTAAGTGTAGGTATTCTAGAGCATAGCTGAAAGTAACAACCTTGGCTGGAGGGAATTTCTTCCCATCAAGAAAAATAGTGGAGCCCCTTTATAACACGCTGGGTGGTATTCATAAAATCCCAACATATGAGAACTAAAATCATAATGTAAGAATGATGTGCAAAATCAGGATTTCTATATGGATTTGTAAGTATAGAATACAGCAGGTAATTGGATGTGTTTCATTACCCATTCTTGATGCTGGATCCATTCAAATTTTCAAGACTGAGGTGGATAGATATTTGTTAGGTCAGGGTATCAAGGGATATGGGGCTAAGGTAGGTAATTGAGGTGCAGATCAGCAGTGATCTTATAGAATGGCGGAACAGGCTTGAGGGGCTGAATGACCTACTGCTGTTCCTATGCCCTGTGGATGCCAATCTCATTTCCAACTCTCAAGGGAGGCATCCCACTCATTTGAGATCAGCATCTTAACAGAGCTCTGTGGGTCTACATGAAATATATTTGATTAAATTGCAGCATTTGATATTTTAGAATTCTGTTATAAATACCTGTATATTGGACCTCAGTGTACTATTGGCGTCAATTTTAAGCTTCTATCAATGGATTGATTCACCGTGTCTCTCAGTTGTTCACTTGGAGGGATTCCTTCCCAATAAAACATAGGTTATTGGATCACACTACTGGTCCAGTAGAAAGTGGGTGGCTAATGTGGTGAATTGAAGTAAAGAAGGAACCATGTTATCGAATGGTGGATGGGGTCTGTAAAATCCCAAATTGTGTTTATAATGGTTCCATAATAGCTGGTTTCATTGTGCATCAATGCAACCAGTTGGCTCGCCTCTTGCTTGCCAGCCGACTATCGTGGACTTAAAAAAAAAAAGTCTTTTGAGTAATGATGTTGCTTTCTGCACACATGCAAAATGAGTGGGGTTCACCCTATGTTGTAACTGGGTTCTTCAATAGTTTAGTGTATTAAAACCCCCATTTCCATTAACTACAGGAATGAAGTAGGGGTGCTTCAGTTTAGTTTCTATATCCAGCTCTTTCCTCCATAGGGTCAGTAGCTAACATATGTCCTCCTCTGTCAGCACGATCTTTAAAAAAACAAGTGTTTGCTGTACTTCTGTAGTTTCTAGAATCATGGACAAGAGTTTGCTGTGTGAGCACAGTGCAGCAAACGAGTGTTTGCATCTGAATGCATTCACTGATTAATAAGACAAGTCTCACTCCCATTGGAACACTGCAAAATGTGCTGATTTTTGTCCAGAAGCCCATTGTTAATTTTGTGACACTTTACTCTGGATAGATTGGGTAGTTGAGCTGAGAAGTGGCAAATGTCGTGTTCCATGGCTAAATATAAAGTGATGAGACTGGGGAGGAGGAATAAGCAACTGAAATATATGCTGAAGCCTACAGGACACAACTCCGGAGAAGCATCTGGGGCTATTGGTAGGTAGCTCATTGAAACCATTAACACAGTATACCGCAGTAGTAAGGAAATTGAATTAGGTTTTAGGGTGTGTAGCACGACTGATGGAGTGTGGAGGATAAGTGACAGAATGTGACGATGGTAGAGATTGGGGATTATGTTGATATTTTAAATAATGAGGTCACTAGATGGACGTAAGTGGTCCTTTCTGGTGCAGTGAGTTTCAACTCTATTGTTACGAATATAAGGCGAGATTTTTCCCGCCGAATTACTGTTTCAAAATTGCTAAATTGCTACTTGTCATATTCGCAGACTACCCACAACAGTAGAACATCCCAATATAGATACAGAAGTCACCATTCGACTCGCCAAGCTACTCCATCATTTTTTTTAGATTATGGCTGATTTGTAACACAGTATCACCAGCCTGACTCAATGGTAGCATTCTTACTTTTGAGTTGGAAGGTTTTGGGAACTTTGAAATCTGCTTATGTTGATACTCCATTGTGGTCCCGGGGAAGTGCATTGTCAGAGGTGCCATCCTCGTATGAAATGTTAAGCTGGGGTCCCGTCTGTGCTTGTTCAAGTGAACGTTAGTGATCCCATGGCAGTATTTGAAAAGAGAAGGGAGTTTCTCCTGGTGTCCTGACCTATAATACCCCAGATCCCCCAGTCATTCACTTCCTAACTTGTAGAGTATTGCGGTGCACAAATTGCTTGCTGCATTTAACTACAATTACATGACCTTAATGAATTAATAAGGTATTCCATGAAATGCAAGGATTAGAGAGAGAGGTGGAAAGTTAGATAGAGAAAGAATTGGAGAGAATCTGAGCAAGTCAACAAGAGGGAGGGAATGTTGCAATGTGATGCAATGACAGCCATGGTGAATAGGTAAATGCTATCACTATTAGGGTAATTTTAATGTACTGTAATATTGTTCTCAAATTATACAAAATCTCTTTTTGACTGCTCTACAATTACTGTATTCCACTTTTTACCCTAAATATAACTATGAAAATTGGAGTTGCTTTATATTTGGAGCAATACAGTATATTCCCAATCAGTTAGCAATTCAGTGAGTTTCAGGTTAGGACTAAACCATTGGCCCATCTACAACAACAAAATTACATTTGTATAGTGCCTTTCACGTCGGGAAGACGTCTAGCCTATCCATCTTGTGTTTGAGCCTTGGCAGTGACTTTGAAAGATGCAGTGGACGAAAAATCAAATCAGTGACTTGAATAATAATGGGAAACGTGTGGAACGAAACCAAAGTATTTCTTTTAATGAGCTGATCTTAAAGGAATTGACTTTCAGTTTCATCCTTCAGAGCAACCTCAATTCTTCATTTCTTTCATTTATTGAATGATATTAGCCTGGGGACTTTGAGTCCCAAGTCAGAGGAGGCAAAACAATTGGCTAGTAGGATTCCTAATCCATTTTATTACTGAGAAGATCTTATTGGAAATCTATTTGTGTGAATGTATTAACAGGATCAGGCTTGTTTGTATTGGCTTCCGCAGTGATTAGCATGCCAATGCACATAGGCTGGAGTTGCAAATGGAGAGTGAATGCATTTTTTTTACTAGTTTCTGCTTTGCTTGTATATGAGAGGAGAGTATTGCTAATGGACTAATATGAATGAAGATAACATTTTATGTTTTGGTTATAGGTGCTGTACCTCTTTTTCTGAGATTACTTCACTCCCCACATCAAAATGTTTGTGAGCAAGCAGTCTGGGCACTTGGAAACATCATAGGTTTGCATCACTTCAGCATTTAGTATTTAAATGTACCAACAATATAATTTTGCTGTTTTTTTTGAAAACCGAGATGTTACGTCAACATTTTCATTAAACTGTTGTGAATACAACAGACACATTTATGGTAGAGCATTAATCATTTCATGAAACTTTCCAGATTTTCATCTCTAATGTAAACACTTTCATTTCTTTAGGTGATGGTCCTCTGTGTAGAGACTACGTCATCTCACTGGGAGTTGTCAAACCTCTTCTGTCCTTCATCAATCCCTCCATCCCCATCACTTTCCTCCGTAACGTCACATGGGTCATAGTTAACCTATGCAGGAATAAGGATCCACCACCACCAATGGAAACTGTTCAGGAGGTAAAGAGATTGGACAAGCTTTGTGTGTCTGATATTTACAAGTGAAATTACCTTATGCTTTTGGCTACACTGCATATATTTTAAATTGGCTCGAGATCAAATGGAAATTCCATTTCCCTTGCACTCTTAATAGTTTGTTTAAAAAAAATGAATTTTCAAACATTTTGTCTAGGAATTGTGCTTAAAAATAATTCAGTAGCTTAAAACTATTGCCAATGGTGAAAATGTTTTAGGTTGTACAGTTTTGAATTCATAGTTTTAAGACAT
This sequence comes from Callorhinchus milii, assembly GCF_018977255.1. Classification (NCBI taxonomy): domain Eukaryota; kingdom Metazoa; phylum Chordata; class Chondrichthyes; order Chimaeriformes; family Callorhinchidae; genus Callorhinchus; species Callorhinchus milii. The sequence goes on along the minus strand of NW_024704745.1, from coordinate 15,567,819 downwards.
AGTCATAGTTTTTTCTCTCAAACACAATCAGTTGTGTGCAATGTTTGAGAAGGGCACATGCTATTTCAACCTTAAGGATTCCTTATAGTACCTATGCATTCAAAGCCTGCAAAGAAGAGAAATTAATATCTATCCGATGCTTTTCAAACAGTTATATTGATTACCTGTCCGCTTTTGTTAACTGGTACAGATTGAGGTTACTCTTTTTTTGTGCAATTTTATTCTTATGTTTCATGAAAGTGGCCTTGTAATAAGTGGTGCTATGGGAACAAAACAGACAATTTGCACTATTCAATATCAGATTTCACTTGCCACACTAGAGGTAATTGGAAAAGTGTCTTTGTACATGCTCAAGGTGTTCAGACTATTTTTTCTGTTGACAAAATAATGGGATCGGAATTGGGAAGAAAAAAAGCCAGAACAAAGTCACTGTTCCCAGCCTCTGCTACTATTACTTCAATATTAGTTGATTGGAAAACCTGGTAGAAAAATCTCGTGATTGTACAGACTAGACTGTATCACACAAATGTCTGGAGCAAAAAATTGCATCTGAAAGTGGCAGCTTTGATATAGAATGACACTCAAGTGTTGGTTGAAGCCTTGGTCCTGGAATCGAGAAGAGATAGAGTTGTGTGTCTTCCGCATACATATGGAAGTTGACCGTATGTCTGCTGATTATGTCACCAAATGTATCCACAAAATACAGTCACACCACTTTACACTTTATGCTTTGAGATGTCCATCTGACATGAAAGGTGCTGTATCAAATATTAAGTATTAAGTGGGAGCAAATTGATGATAAAAAGGTGAGAATAAAGGATCGAGCCCTGAAGAATGCCTCATGTAACTGTGTGTGTCAGAGGAGACAAAGTAAAGATGCTGGGATAGTAGGAATGAAACCAGAGAGTAGGAAATGGTGGAGAAGGATGCACTGTGTTGAAGGTGCCAGAGAGTTAATGAGAATAAGGATTAGAGAGAGCAGAGGTATCTTACTGGACTGGCACAATGATAATATATGTAGTCTTCATAACAGAGAGTCTACCTGCTGTACTCAATACCAGATTCCACAGTAATAGGTGATTAACAATGCCACATACCCACTATCGTGCAGTTTCTCTATTGATGCAAAGCAGTTTTCATGTTGCATTTCTGCAGAAACTGGTTTCCAATTGCAGTCTGAATTTTGGCAAGCTGGTTACTGCCACACTACAGCTTCCAGTGTTACTGGAATATTAACCAAAAAAACAAATCTTTCTTCATATAGGTTTACAATATAGCCACCACAGTTAACTGTTTTTATTAGTTTTTCCATGTACTATATCTGTAAAATAACTTTTGGGTTATAAAATGGTTTCATGTTCTGATAATGAATCGGTCAAACTTCAAACTCACAGTGTGATGTCATTTCAACCCCGCAATTGAATTACAGTCAGGTAATTTTCTCCTGAGTGTTCATAATTTCTCACACATCTTTCATCTCTTTATGTCATGAATAGCCACTTGGTTATTGCCAACTATTTGTTAATACAATTCCAGATATGCTTATGTGGTTGTGTGGGAACTGGCTAATGGTATGAAAAGTGTAATTAGCTAGTGGTAATAACTGGTCTGTATAACTCCAATGATGAGTATACAAACTATGGATTTATTAAATGTTTTTAATACTTGTTATAAATGTGTCAGTTGTGGCTGCTTCCTGATCAGATATTTTTAGTTTGTGCTTATTTTTCAGTCTAAGACTTACCATATAACATTTTCCTTGTCCCATAGATCCTGCCAGCATTGTGTGTACTCATATATCACACGGACATAAATGTAAGTACTCTACTATATGTGCTCATATCAATAAAATCATGTTATGTTTTGGAGCCTGAATTTTGTTTTCTTTGATTAGAAGTTATAATTGAAGCAGGAATTAGTGTCTTGGGTACAGTGCAATTTCTTTGTGGTTTGTCATTGTCTTCTAAAATAGTACAGTTTTGAACAGACAATATTTTAGTAGAAATGTGTATTCAAAACTATTCAACACATTAGCCACTAATCAATTCCACTATTCTGCTCATACCCTTTAATATTTTTTTTAACCCTGGCTCAGTTGGTGGCACTTATCTCTTGAGTCAGAAAGTTGTGGGCTAAAGCCCCAGATCGGACTTTGAGCTTGTAGGCTAACACTCTGATGCAGGGCTGAGGCAGCATAGCATTGGCAGAGGTGCCTTTGTGTTAGATTATACCAAATGCAAGGATTATTATTACTATCTTAAACTGAGATTCCAGCTGTCCCTACTAGTGAATATTAAGGATCCCTTTGTACCACACGAAAAGAGAAGTTTCACGAAGTCTTCTCACCAACAATCTCGGAATAATAGTTGTCATTCATTTGTCACAGTTGCTTGTGGGACATTGTGGGACGTCTCAAGCGCTTTGAGAAGTCTCAAAGAGGTTATGAGGCGCTATATCAAATCCAAGGGTTATTACTATTGTTTGGGGTAAATTGGTTGCATATTCATCTACAAAATACACCGTCACTTCACTTTGCAGTGAGATGTTTCCAACTGAACTAGGGTGACACACAAAGAGCCACTTATAATGATTTCACACCCAGTTTGCTATGTTTGAATTTCTGCAAATTTATCCCTCTAATTTACTTGTGTATCCTAGAACTCTGAACCCCACACTCCTACACATCTCCATCCATGTAATGACCTTCCTAATCTGCCTGCTCTGTGCGGATCAGTGACTGGCACTGGTAGCAGATCTGCAATTACAATTGTTGAGGTCCTACTCTTCTGCTCCTTAGTTTATCTCTTGGTTCCTTAATCGCTGACCCTAATCCTCATTGGAACAGTTTAGAATACATACTTCTATTCTCAAGTCGATTGGTGCATTGCTTTCCGGGTTAATAATCCCTTCAAAAATAAAATAATAAATTGGTCACTCAATTCCTGACTGTTTGTGTGACACTGCTGTGCGCATTGGACTGCTGCGTTTTTCCCACAAAATACAGTCAATTCACTTTAAAGTATATTCTGTGAAGTGCTATGAGATGTCTCAAAGATGTGATAAGGCGCTATATCAAATTAAAGGATTATTAAGATTAAGGCAAGACCTTAATCTTCCCTACATCATTGGTTCTGACATGAAATACTTCTGAGTAATCCCATCATATTTCAAGAGTGCCCGAATGCATTTCGGTGCACACATTACTCTAGCACCCGGGAGATAGATAATAAATCACAGTATTCAGGTCTTGTGTTGATGGTTACAGAAGTAATTGCCTATTCCCCTCAGTATTGAATCTTTCAATATTGCTGTGTTTCTGCATTTCATTCTCCTCTATTGGGCAATGCTTTTTTCTTTGTTGACGTTGCTGCCCTCTCCTGAGTTATTGCTTTTATTCGACTCTTACCACCTTGACAACAATTACCCTTTCTATTCCTTATCCTCTAACTGTGTGACTGTGGGGTGACCACCGCTTGGAATGTGCATTCCAGAAACCTCTCTTACCTTGGTTTCTTAAGATAAGCATCTACAACCTTAAGTGGTACAGCCAGCCACACCCATTTGCAAATTTGGGTGATCTGGATATGAAGAACTGTCCAGAGTGTTGGACTTTTAGATATGTCTGTCCTCCTTGTATGGTGTTAAACCGTTGTGCATCTCAAGATTTAAATGCCTGTCTTTGCCTGTGCTTTCTGCCAAGATCCTCATACCCCCCTCTTCTCACCTTGCTCAGTGATCAACCATAGCTATAATAGCAAGTATAAACTGAGGACACTTTGTTTGCGAAGTGATATCAGTGATGACATGAACATCGACCATTTTTCTGTATGAGAAGCCAGCTGTTCATCTCTGGAAGCTGGCTGTTAGCACGGGTCCATAGGAGGCCAATGGTATAAGCAAAGGCACACTATACTGGGGAGTGTTATGGTATAGTTGATCTACAGTTAGTTTCATTGGAAGAGCTGGATTAATGGGCTAAAGAGGCTCCTTCACTATAATTTCTATGATTCTAGCCAGTCTTTACCAATAGGTTAGGAAAAAAACGTATTGTTTTATCTTAATGAAAGCATTATAAAGCATTATTACCTTGTACTAGGCTAATTTCCATTGCCCCACATTTGGTGTGTGTGGAGGTGTGCAGGTTGGGGATGCGCATATGATACTATACAAACTCTTAATGTTACTTAGATGTTTGTGTGAGAAGGGTTGGTTTGAGATTCGATTTTCATTATATTCGTAAACTTTTTAAAAGATTCTTGTGGACACAGTCTGGGCCTTGTCCTACCTGACGGATGGAGGCAACGAACAAATACAGATGGTGATTGACTCTGGAGTGGTACCGTTCCTGGTTCCCCTTCTAAGCCACCAAGAGGTCAAGGTTCAGGTGAGGAGATATATATCTTTGTACCCATATTTAGGATGTTCCATTCCAGAGTGAATTATTATGTAGCCGTGCTCATTCTTTGCCATTTCTGTGATGGCCTTGATTTTGTTAACAGTGATCTTGACTTTTCTATAATGAGTTTAAATAGGTTCTGTGGACAGTGTCTGGTTTGATGTGTATGTTGCCCATGGGAAGGGCTTGAATAGGGCAGGCTAACTTTCCTGTCTAATATGAAGATTCCACCATTACTGCTCCACATTTTTTTAACTTTTTTACTTTTCACATTTTCCCCCCATTAACAAATCCACCTTTACTCCTGGTCTGGCCTTGTCTTGCCTGGATGGGGTTTCACGGGTGCTGGTTGCCCTAAGGTACCCTGCCCAAGAAGCCGTTATTCATGTGTGAGTCCTGCCAGTGAGTGTTGGCAAATGACTCAACTATAGAGGACATCACAGCTAAACCGGAACTCTCCCTACTAGCTGCCGCATGTATGCCCAACCATTAGAAGGTGCTGTGGAGAGACCAGGAGCTGGAAAACTGGATGATTTTCCTCTCCCTAAAAGCGGGATGGATGGGGCCAATTTAGTCTCCCCATGCAGCCCCAGCAAAGACCAACAAACTCAGCCCAGCTCAGCCTAGTGAGTTTCTGGTCCGTAACATGCCACTGTATCATTGGGATAGCCCCCAATGTGGTGATTTCTAATAAAATTCCTTCATAACTCCGAGTTGAAAATTGAGGATTTCTTCTGATAACCGGATGACCTTAGGCCAACTCACGGGAACTCTACTCTGACGGGTTCTCCTTCTGCATTGATGTTTTCATGGAATGATGTGGCATTTGAGACTCATTAAGGAATTGCGTTAGAAATGTTGCATTTTAGATCCAAATATATAATAGGTTAGCACAAGGGCTAAGATACTATGACAGAGAATAGTGCGGGGGAGGAGAAGGATGCAACACCCTTTCAGAATGGCCATTCTGGCCAGTTGACATTGGGAGCTGTTTGCCTGATTGCAGTGGAGGGAATAATGAAAATAAAGTAAATAAAGCTGTGATTTGTGTTCTCATTAAATATATAATGGTCTCTGTCTACACTTAAATGTCAGTGACTCAGCTTATTGTGTATTCTTGCAGAAGCCATTGTATAAACAGGATTAAACTGCAAGTGAACCCATGCTTATGCTTACTGAATTTTTTCAATAAGGATTTTTAGAAATGCATCACAAGAATAAGTAAATTCCCTCTTTTTTTCTTCTTTACAGACAGCTGCACTGAGAGCGGTAGGAAATATTGTGACTGGTACTGATGAGCAAACACAGGTTGTTCTTAACTGTGATGTGCTGTCACACTTCCCCAATCTCCTGACTCATCCAAAAGAAAAGATCAACAAGGTAAAAGTTGGTGACCTGCTATACTGATGTAGGACCTACAGATTTGTTCTACTGATGCCATTAAGTAATCTTATGTCAGTAACTTCCCGATGAAATGCATACTGTTTGCCTAATCCTGGAAAGTATTAGGCACAGGTTGGTAAGAGCTAAGACTTGGGGAACCAACAGTTTGTTGGGGGTGCCACTGGCCTTCAGAGTGAGCATCAGTTTGATCCCAGGCAGATCCATTTGCTTAAAATAGTAGTTTAAATAGTTCAGACTGTTTTATAACTGTTTTATACATACTTGACCTGTAAGAACTATTTAATTCAATAGTGACCAGATTCCATAATTTGTATTGATGTTTTGCTTGAATTCTTTTTGCAGGAAGCAGTGTGGTTCCTCTCTAACATTACAGCAGGAAACCAGCTGCAGGTCCAGGCTGTGATAGATGCCAGTTTGATTCCCATGATTATTCATCAACTGGCTAAAGTAAGCTGAATTCAATTAGAATTTATGTATAGCTAAATAGCTCAATGTCAACGTTTTTAAAAGGAATAAGGCCGCATTGTAGTCAGTTCAGTTAAACTGTTACTATGGGTTTGAAGTTATAATAATAATCATTGTGCTAGATGTAGCACCTCTGTGCTGAAAATTTCTATATGCTATGTTCCCACAGTATATGGCAGTCTGATAAAATGGGAGCTCTCACAGTCTGAAATAGTTGCTTCTTAAGTTGCATGTTCTATAGTTCTTTTCACTCTTGACAAATCAACTGACTGATGCTTTTCCTTTTTTCTGTTAGGGAGATTTTGGAACTCAAAAAGAAGCTGCATGGGCAATCAGTAACTTGACAATTAGTGGCAAAAAGGAACAAGTAAGTGAAAGTTGTTATGGTTCTGGAACGCAAAGATTATTTGTAGGAGGCAGCGCGTGTTTCAACTGAGAAGTGAAGCGAAGTGAAGCGTAAATTGAAAATCCTTTTAGATGTTTTATCTTCGCTGTTTTGTGTATGAAATGAAATATTAATTATGTAATACAATCATTCAACTGTGTGTTGCTGTGTGTAAATTATCTGCTCCATTCAGCCACAGAATACACTTAATGCACGTTATAGTATATCCTGTGAAGTGCTTTGAGATGTCTCGGTGATATGATAAGGATTATTATTATCATTATCAAATGCTTCCCTAAATGTTCAGTGGGGAACTATATAGAAGAGGAAGGTCCAATGAATTTGAAGTCAGCCCTGTTCTGTACTAAATTAGGTGATCTCAATAGGGGCAGCAGTTGAGTTCATTACAATCGGCTTTAATATCCCGGAATTAAGGAGTGAGGGATGAGTCAGCCAGAGTTTCTGCTCCTGAATGGTATCCAATGCCCCCTCTTGTGTGGGTGTGCGGGGAAATGGTGTATGCCTAGAAGTGAGAGAGGGCAAAATAATTCTTAGCTATAAATTAATCTATACATTCACCTTCTATGGATGGCATTCAAACAATGCTCCAAATAAAACAACATTCTGTCAGTTAAACTGAGCACCTTTGCAGTTTGTCTGTCGGCCTCCTCAGCCGCTGTTCATGTTGGAAACCCTCTTATGTTGGTTTGTGTAAAAGAATGTAACATCGATCATTATTATTCCTGATTTACTTTAGGTTGATTACCTTGTACAGCAGAATGTGATCGCACCTTTCTGTAACTTACTGGGAGTGAAAGATGCACAGGTGGTGCAAGTTGTACTTGACGGTCTTAATAATATTTTGAAAATGGCTGGTGAAGAAGCCAGCACAATAGCAGAAATGATAGAGGAATGTGGAGGTAAGCTTACCAAACATTAAACTTTTTTTTCATTTAGAATTTTCAAAAATGCACAGTGTGATTGAAAATGTGAAAAACCAGAAGTGGCTATGCTGTTTGTGACTTCTGTGATCATGGCTGGCATTTCCTTTCAGGTCACACTATAAAATGCCGGCTGTCAAAATGACCTTAGCCTGCTTTCAGGGTTGTCATTTTGTTTGAATTCTGGAATTTCAAGACAGGCTTTGATTTGCAAGCACTGCATTTTCAATCCTAATGTATTGAAGTGCACAATATATGGAATGTACCAATATTCCTAAACCGGGGCCATCAATATAAAATAGTCACAAATAGATCAAATAGGGAAGTTAGAAGAAATTTCTTCACACAGAGTAGTGGGAATGTGGAACATACAACAACAACAACAAGATTCCATTTATTGAGCGCCTTTCACGTCGGGAGGACGTCCCAAGGCGCTGTACAGTTGGGTCCGGACCCGAGCATTGGGGGGAAATGGTCAGGGTGAAGGGAGGGAAGGGAGGGAGCGAGGAGGGGGTAGAGAGTCGAGAGGGGAGCTGAAGGCACGGTCAAAGAGAAAGGTCTTGAGACCGGCCTTGAAGGAGGAAAGGGAGGAGGCGGCGAAGGCACTGGGGGATAGAGTTCCAGAGTCAACATACTACCACAAGGAGTTGTTGAGGCAAATAGCATAGATATATTTACGGGGAAGCTAGATAGGTACATGTGGAGTCCTGTAGCTCAGTGGTTAGAGCACTTGCCTTCCAAGCGAGACACCTGCGTTCAATTCCAGACAGGGCGAAACCTTGGGCAAGTTTCTTTATTCCACACGCCTGATAATAATCCCTCCAAAACAAAACAATAATAAATCGGTCATTTTCAATCGACGACTGTGGGACACTGCTGTGCGCAATTGGCTGCCCCATTTCGCCCACAAATATACAGTCAATTCACTTTACAGTCTATTCTGTGAAGCGCTTTGAGATGTTGAGAAGACGTGAAAAGCGCTATATCAAATTCAAGGATTATTATTACATGAGGGAGAAAGGGATAGAAGGTTATGTTTGAAGGCTTAGTTGAGGAAGGGCAGGAGGAGGCTTATGTGAAGCATAGACCAATTGGGCCAAATGGCCTGTTTCTGTGCCGTATATTCTAATGTATTCTAAACTGTTCCATTATTATGTCAAAAAGTCAGATTCATTGGAGCATGCACATTTTTAACAAATATTTTGGTAACTTCTTCCTTGTAGGTTTGGAAAAAATAGAAGCTCTTCAGCAACATGAAAACGAAGAAATCTATAAGCTAGCTTATGAAATCATAGATCAATACTTCTCTGGTGATGATGTAAGTAAATAGTGTTTACAGTAGTTCTTAATACATTTCTTAATTAAGAAATACCAAACTTGTGGTAACATTGTTCCAACTTGATTTAATTTTGAGCTGGGTTCCCTGAAGTCTGAATGATAAATGGTGTTTCCCATTTAGATTACTTAATTTAAAAAAATCTTAAGAAATGCTACAAACCTAATTCCTCAAGTATATTATTTTATTGTTTCTTACAAAAAATCATTTCAATTTATGTTGTTTTAAAACCATGTAAAATGCACTATAAATGTAAGTTCTTTGCTGCTTAAGATTCAGTAGTTTTTATGGTGCTGATTAATTCCATCACTTTCCAATAGATTGACGAAGATCCAAGTCTCCTTCCTGAAGCTACTCAAGCAGGAACTTTCAGTTTTGACCCCACAGCAAACCTTCAAACAAAGGAGTTCAATTTCTAAGCTAAAACTTTGCTGCAGCTTCCCTGTCCCTTTCAAACCCCAAACACAAAAACTTCACCAATCAGAAGTGTGATGAAGGCTCAGAGACATCCGCGTATCTACATTTGATGCTTTTGAACAGCCGAATAATTGATCACTCAGCAATTGCCAAATTTGCTACCACACGGATCGTTGGCACGTGTGCATGATTCTTGTGATCTCATGAATAACGTATCATATCAACAAAACAAGAATAATACCCAACATCACCTATGATTCTACCTTTCCCTCCCTGGTGTGACTTCTGTGACAATAGTAGCAGCTTCACTTATAATGTTGCATATTAGAGGCACAAAATTAATAGCTCTCTATATGGAACAGAATGATTAGGTATTTATTAACGGAAAGAGACTTGGCTTTGACATGTGAAATAGGCTTTTAGAAGACTATACACTGGGGCTTACGTGTAGGAGGATTTGGAAATACAGTTGAATCCGCAATTGCCATGGTTAGCCCATGGATGCAAGGAAAACATAATTTTAATTCTTTGGCTCTGGTGACTGCAAAAAGACTTTTGTTCTAAGGAGATAAAATGACCCTGCTTGAATTTGTGTTAGATTGTTGGGCTTGCACTGCCTCACAGACCAGGATTAGAAACTAAATTTCCTGATTGAAGCCAAGTTTAACCACGACCTCTGACAGTTTGCGCAAGTTCTGTGGAAATATCCCTGCTGATTACTATGACCACTACTTGGAACCTGTGTTTTAATTTTGTTTTGCTCTTTGAAGTACTTCAATGCTGTGCATGGTGTTTTACCTGAGCTGCAATTATTATATCAATGTGATTTGAGCCTCTGCTTTAAGCTGAAAGCAAGATTCGCCCACATATTCTCATTCAGTTTCTGAACCCAATAATGTTAATCTGTACAAAAAAACAAAGTAAACATTTTACCTAATCAGAATCTTGCTTCCAACTGTTAGTTGAATCAGTATTCCTTTCAGCTTAAGCCAATCCAGTAGTAAAATTAAGTTGTTGGACTTTTAGTGGGTTTAAACTGTGGAGCTTCCATGTTTGCGGTGATACAGTCAGACTCATCAACATCATAAACTGACCTTTTTTTTTACTGTGGATACTGCTGATGGCTGTCAACCAACCGCTATAAATTTGTTCATGGACTTGAGCGTTATTGACCAGGTTCTAAAGTCACATTTTTCAAATGAACTAGAAGTAAATTGATTTTAAAAGAATGTTCAAAAAGAAGTGTAAATCTTATGGGGGAAATGTAATGTAAGCATTGTATAAGGTTGTACAGAAGCTGCAGTTACTTTGATCAATCAAATGTACATCCAGTCCATAATGTTGATTAGACTTGCTGTATTTAAGATACAAGGGGAGATTTTTGTAGGTAATGGGTTAGGTGACAACCATATAGGGATGGGCTTTATAGTTGTTGTGACTGGATGTAAACTTCCCCTGATATTTGTAAAGGGACAAAGGATTGCATTTGAACTAATGTAGTTATCAAGTGTTGGCAGTATCTACTGTAATTGAATTCAGAAACAAAATGCAATCAAAGCTCTTTGACAAGCTGTTTCTCATTGATGAACAAAATTGTGCAGGTTTATGTCCATCAAAATACCTTGCCACCAAAACTGAGCCACTTTAAAGATTATGATATCTTGTATCTTGAAAAGATACAAGCTTATATATAAAATTGCAAGATTTTACTTGCCGACGAAACTGTTTTAATAATGCAAATAGTGTTTTGGCCTCGGTTATTTATATCCTTTTTATAAATTTTAAATTAAAATTTCTCTTTAAGGTGGCTCATTTATTTCAACTCTTCTGCATTCAGAAGGAGTTGAATTTCATTGTGCCTTTGTTTTTTTTCCTATATATTTTTGTTGTAAAATCTGCTGCATATGGTAACTACATAATATCCATTCGCACAATATAGAATATAAAACATTTTGTGTGTGATTTACTATGTAAAAAGAGAAGTGTTTGAAATCTTACTATGGAATATAGATCTCAAGCTTAATTTGCGGGTCAAAATGAAAATTTTTAGTTCAGTCATTTATTAGCATATTGATAAATTTCAGCAAACAAATTTAGAATCTAAAATTATCAACTATAATGTCTTTGAGATGAAGGCCTGATTCAGTTGGTAGCACTCTCGTCTGAGTCAAAGGTTGTGGGTTCAAACCCCACATTGGGACTTTGAACTAATTCGAGGCTGACACTCCCAACACAGTGCTGGAGGTGGGAGGGGGGTTGAATTGTTAGAGGTGCCATCCTTCATATGAAATGTCTTCTCTGCCTGGTCAGATCAATGTTTAAGATCACATCCATTATTTGAAACGAGAAGAGTTTCTCCCAGTGTCCTCTCCAACAGTCCCCAAAATAAAAGCCACTTTGTGGCTATTTGTGAGACAGTACGACTGCATTGAAAGTTCAGATGACCAACACCCCTTTTACCTCCGTCTGATTTCATATTCCACAGCACCTACCATCTATTCATTATGGCGTCATGCTAAATTAGTCAAATATTCTGGCCACCACTATCTATTTTGGCGACCTGTTTCAGTCGTTTATTATCTTTATGAAAACGATTTCCTGTTTGTCATAAACTTAACCGTCACAACTTTCAAGAATAATAAGATGCTGGCACAGAAATAGACCCATTTATGCTGGTGTTTTCCTCCTCATGAGACACCTCATCCAGTTCTACTCTTCTGTTTGCTCTGTGTTTAATACCCTTTAATTTCTTGTCTATTGTTTAGATTCCAAATGCAAGACTATTGAGGCTTATCCTCAATTGAGTTCCCCTATTACCTCATTTAGTACTTATCCATACATACAACAATAATTAATATTTATATAGCCCTTTTCATGTCTCGTTTTCACGTAGCTGACTGGCAGTCCAAGCTGAGGAGAGGGGGAAAATGGCCAAAATAGTACCCAAAGGGATTGTGTTAAATTTTTTTACACAACGAGCTGTTTGGATCTAGAATGCATTGCATGAAAGGGTGGCGGAAACCGATTCGATAACAACTTTTAACAACAACAACAAAATTACATTTGTATAGCGCCTTTCATGTCGGGAGGACGTCCCAAGGTACTGAACAGACAGAGTTACGGGCCCGAGCTGAGGGTCGGGGTGGGGGAGGGCAGGGGGGGAAGAGAAGGGTCTTGAGGTGGGTCTTGAAGGTTGCAAGGGAGGGGGCGAGACGGAGGGACTGCGGGATGGAGTTTGAGGGTGGGTGCTGAGTGGCAGAAGGCCTGGCCGCCGATAGTGGGGCAAGCAAGGCAGGAGACGTGAACAGGGTGGTAGGGGGTTAGGAGGTCGGAGAGGTGGGGAGCAAGACCGTGGAGGGCTTTGAAAGTGAGGGTCAGGATCTTGAACTGTATCCTCCGTGTGATGGGAAGCCAGTGGAGTTGGGCAAGGATGGGGGTGATAGGGTCGCGGAGCCTAGTGCGGGAGAGGACATGGGCTGCAGAGTTCCGGATGATCTGCAGCCTGTGGAGGGAGGAGTTGGGAAGGCCGACAAGCAGTGAGTTTGCATAGTCGAGCCTCAATGTTATGAATGTTATGATGTTATGAGGTTTTCGACAGCCTGTAGTGTGAGACGGTGTCGGAGCTGGGCGACGTTGCGGAGGTGGGGGAAGGCAGAGCGGGTCATAGCACAGATGTGGAGTAGAACTGATAGTTGAGGGTCAAATAAGAAGACCAGGTTCTGGACTGGCTTAGAAAGGTGGAGTGTGCAACCATGGATGGTGATGCTGTCAGCACCTGAGGTGAGGAGGCTCTGACGGGAGCCAATCAGGAGAGCCTCGGTTTTGTTGACGTTCAACTGAAAAAAGTTAGCTCTCACAGCAGTGGTCCTGGAGTCAAGGGTGGAGGCAAGAGAGATAGAGTTGGGTGTCATCTGCATACATATGGAAGTTGACCCCATGTCTGCGGATGATGTCACCAAGAGGGAGCATATAGATGTTGAAGAGGAGGGGACCATGGACAGCCCTAAGGAATGCCACACCAGATGGTCCAGGGGCTAGAGGAGAAGCCGTTTGAGGAGATGAAGTGTAGGCAGTGTGAGAGGTATGATCTGAACCAATCAAGGACAGTGCCGTGGAGGTTGAGGTGGGAGGAGAGGCGGCGGATGAAGATAGAGTGATTAACGGTGTCGAAAGCAGCAGAAAGGTCAAGGAGGATGAGGAGGCAGAGGGAGCCCTGGTCACAGATGGACAGAATGTCATTTGTCACTTTGACCAGGGCGGTTTTTGCGCTGTGGGTGGCACGGAAGCCCAATTGGAGAGGTTCGAGAAGGAAGTGGTGGGAGAGGAAGAAGCGAAGCTGAGAAGCAACAACTCATTCCAGGACCTTGGAGAGGAAGGGGAGGTTGGAGATGGGGCCATAGTTAGGAAATATAGAAGGATCCAGGGAAGGTTTTTTAAGGATAGGAGTGATGACAGTGGTTTTAAAAGGGGTGGGAATAGTACCAGAGGACAGGGAGAAGTTAATAATGTCAGTGAGTAGAGGAGCAAGGAGGTGGAGCTGGGAGATAAGGAGGCAAGTAGGGATGGGGTCGAGGTAGCAGGTGGTGGGTTTCATATGGGTTATGGTGGTGATGAGAGAGGAGGGGGAGACGGGTTCAAAGGTGTGGAGGGTGGGGTGGGTAGGGACTGGGGTGGGAGGAGGAGATGGGGATTCCCTCGACTTTGGATTTGAGGAAGTCCAGCATCGCCTCGCAGTTGGCATTTGAGGTGACGATGGGTGAAGCATGATAGGGTATGTGGAGGAGTCAGTTCGTGATGAAGAGGAGCCTGGGGTTGTCCTTGGCCTCCAAGATTGTCTTGGAGTAGAACGATGATTCAGTGGAGGCGAGGGCGGAGCGGTAGGATTGGACATGGTCCAGCCAAATCTGCCGGTGGACAGTTAGGTTTGATTTAAGCCAGGTGTGCTCAGCTTTAGCGAGTGGAGGTGGCTGTTCAGGAAGAGGGGGGAGTGAGGGAATCAAGAGTGGAGGAGAGGGAGCTGTGGAGAAGGGTGACTGAGCATAGGTCATTGTGGGAGGACGCCCATCGGGGAAGGAGTTCAGATGACTCCAAGGCAGCCGAGGGGGGGAGGGAAGAATTTTTTCCAGGGGCAGTAGGAGATGGAGGTGGGTTGGGAGAGAGATTGAGGAGTTAAGGGAGATGAAGTGATGGTCTGAGATCGCTTTGTCGATGATGGTGAGGTCCGAGACGGTGAGGCCCCGAGTGATCACCAGGTCGAGGGGGTGACCGCGGATGTGAGTGGCGGAGTGGATGTGGAGGGAGAGATTGAGGGAGGAGATAAGGGAGGAAAAGTCAGCAGAAGTAGAGCAGGAGGGGGTGAAGTTTGAAATCGCCGAGGATGAGGAGGCGTTCAGAGCAAAGGGAGAGGGAAAATGGGAGGGTGGAGATGTCAGGGATGAAGGTGGGGGAGGGCTTGGGGTGGGGGGCGGTAGATAAGAAGAATTTTTGAGGGAAAGGTTGGAGGAGTGACAGAGGGTAAGGTGCTCAAAAGAGGGGCAAGTTCCAGAGGAGTAAGGGGTTAGGCCGAGCAGGGACCGGGAGATGAGAGCCACCCCACCACCACGGCGGTTAGGTCGAGGGGTGTGATGGAAGGTGTAATCGGGCGGTGTGGCATAAGTCAGGGTGAAGGTTTCAGTGAGGGCGAGGATGTTGATGTGTTCATCGACGATGAGGTCTTGGATGGTGCGTGTTTTGTTGGAGAGGGAATAGACATTTTGTAGACCGATGCGAAGGGGACAGTTGGTGGCGGAAAGTGGGGGGGGGGGGGGGGGGGCGAGGGACTGATAGAGAGGGTAGGGATGTGGATCAGGGAGGAGAGGTTGGCCCTGTGGTCGGGGACCGGTGAGCATTGCGGCGAGAGTAGGGGACAGGGCAGTCAAAGTGACTGCAGTCAGACTCCCACGATGGGCCCGACGGAGGATTCGCAGGCAGGAGCAGAGGGAGACGTGGGACGCTCGAGCAGGGATAGGAGTCGGGGAGGGCGGTGGGAGAGGAGGACCGAGCGGGAGTAAGTGAGGGTAGAGGACAGGGGTGGGGGCATTGTGGGGAAGCAGTTCGGGTCGCTGGCGGCAGCCATAACACGCACGCCGAGACTAAAAGCAAGCGGTTGGGATGGGGTCAGCGAGACATGGCCGTGCCGGCTAATTCCTCGATGGCCCGTGGATCGGGTAGGTGGGCCTTGGTCCCCGGGTTGAATCACGGCGCCGATTGGGGCATCGGACTCCACACCAGTGCTGCCCTCGAGTCGTGTTCGGCCTCGCTCGTGTGTAGGCCAGGGGCTGCTCCAGGCGTCGAAAACGGCCACGCTCCATGCGTCGCTCATGTGGAACTCGTTTTAAGAGAGAAGTAGATAATTATTTGGGGAGGACAAGTTTGCAGGGCTATGGGGAGTGGGATTGAAATGGATAGCTCTTTACAAAGAGCAGGCACAGACGATGGGCAGGATGGGCTCCTTCTGTGCTGTATAACCCTATGTCACCACACTCTGGAACTCCATCCCAGTCCCTTCGCCTCGCTTCCTCCCTTGCCTCCTTCAAGGCCGGTCTCAAGACCCTCCTCTTCGATCGTGCCTTCGGTCGCCCTCCCACCTCTCTGCCTTCTCTACCCCACCCCTCCTCCATGCTCGGGTCCTGACCCCTGACTGTCCAGCGCCTTGGGATGTCCTCCCGACATGAAAGGCGCTCTATAAATGTAATTTTGTTGTTGTTGTATAATTCTATGATTCTATGAAGGTGGGTGTTTAAAGCTAAGTGAGGGAGGGGTGGGGGCAAGGCAAAGGGACTCTGGGATAGTTCCAATATCCCAGCCTCATCCTTCCTTCCTGCCAATTACTCTTGAGTAAAGAAAAACAACCTAGCCTTTGAGCTTAAGGTTTCAATTTGGGACCTGACCCCTTGGAGTACAATCAACTGAGCCAAGTACTTACTTACTGACAAGTAAATCTCAAAATAATATTTTTATCCATTTCAAGTAAACAAAGTCATTTTAAAGACAAACAGCTTTTTATTCTGAATGAATCAAACAAACCTGATACAAATTTGACAATGCAAACAAATGACTGCAAAATAACTCTTACAAGATTGATATCTTAAAATGAAAAAGGAACATTTGATCATACAGTACTATAGTTTTACTACTGAAAGCTTATACTGTACAATGACGTACAGGGCATTATGCACATTGGAAGTACTGTACAAAGCTCATTTGCACAAGCTATCACAGCGGGTTGATCACATTCATGCAGATGATTTTAAAATGTTTATGTAACAGTATAAGTTGGTAAAACCATATTCCAAGTTCATACATCTAATTTAGTTGGAACAATGATTTAAAATCTTTAATTTATCCATTTATATTTACTAATCATACATGTTATTGGAAAGATTGCCCTAAACAGTTACCATTATTTAAAATTAGGTGCCACTACAGCATTTTAAAATTAATTCTATATTGAACAGGTTATGTATAAAAAGTTGAAGAACACTGTATGGTTCAGAATTTGAGTGTTAAATGTAATTTGAAACTTCAGAACCCCATCATCTTATGCTTAATTTAAAACCGTACTGTATAGCTGAAATAAACTCAAATGTATTGAAATAGAATTTTAATTTTCAGACAGGTTAGCCAAAAAGGTAAGTAAATCCATTTCATGCAATTTTCCATGAAATCATTTGATGTAAACATCTCAGACCAGTTTACCAATTCCTCATTTTTCAGTCACACTTACATCCAGGACTTAATTAACTTGTTCCCCCTCTTAAATGTTCAGACTTTTAACTGATAACTTTTTCCTGACTTTTTTAAAAAAAGTCCTTCTATACTGTACTTCCCCACGCAGTAGCAATAGTATTTGTATAGGCGAGGAAGAAGCCAGTTACAGTCTCTACATCACCATAAAATAGGAAAATCACACAGCTTTAAGCAAGCACACCCAGCCACATTGAGGTCTGCTTTGCAGCGAGAGACTTGTTGTTTGTGAAGGACAGAATAATCTGCAACAATTTAAACGATGGGTGCAAAGTTAGGCCGTTTGCTTACCATTTTCTGGAAACATTAATATTGCCAACATTGGTGGTCTGTTTTATGGTGATGCCAAAGCATTAAACACTACACTTTGCCACAAGAAATAAATGTGCCCAATATACATTGCATAAAGAACAAATTCTCAGATAGGGGCTACTTTTTGCCCATAAGAATAAATACTTTGCTCACAAATAAAATATATTTCTTCATTGGGATCCAAATCTCAGATGCACCAAATGATTTGTAAATCGCAAATTTGAGGCAGCAAATGTAACCATTTGCTGAGTTCCTTCCAAAATCTGCAAATCAAAAACTGTTCCCTGTTTGAGCAGAGCTTCAGAGAGACATATTTGGGTATGTGCAGGATTCTACTTAAAAAATCATTTTTTGAATCTCTCAATTTAGACCCCATTGTTGCAAGAAAAATGTATAAAATTTACATAATGTTTAAAATTAGATTTTTGAAAAATATTGTAAATACTTGATTTTAAAGTTTTTTTTAAATCACCAAAATAGCTCAAAGTTTCACCCAGTGAGTTACATAAAAGCAGAGTGATGCTTATGTAGGTGTATGTTCTGTTAATCAACAATTCATTTGGTTTCATTGAATTTGGATGAGAGAATTGATGGCCTAAACACATATTTATACATATGAAAAAAATTAGAACACTGCCTAACAGAGCTTATTGTACTTGCAGCTTCCAATTGCTGCTTTTATTGAAGAGTAAATTCACTTTGAATACAGTTGAATTAATCTAGTGTCATTTGCATTCATTTAATGTACTTTAAGCTCTTTGCACAGTGTGCCTGGGAGATATAAAATAATAATAATAATCCTTGCATTTGATACAGCGCTTTTCATGTCTTCTAGACGTCTCAAAGCACTTCACAGAATATACTGTAAAGTGAATTGACCGTATATTTGTGGACAAAACGCGGCAGCCAATTGCACACAGCAGTGTCCCAAAAACAGTCGTGGATTGAAAATGACCAATTTATTATTGTTTTTTGTTTTGGTGGGATTATTATTAGACGTGTGGAGTAAGGAAACTTGCCCAAGGTTTTGCCCTGCTTACACAACATACACAGAAAAAAGGAAATTATACATTCGACCAGCAAACTGCCCACATTACATTGAGAATGATTACACTGATAGAGGAACATAGCAACAGGTACTATGGACACCACCAGCACAACACTGCAGAGATTTGAAGCAATGTCAACAGGATTTATGTCACATATTGCTCAGTATAAAAATATGAAACAGCTCTGTGGTACAGACATGTAAATAACTAAATTTCAAAACTGGAGTTGGACAGTGAAGCCGCCCAAGTATCCTACGCTAGCAAAAATTCTTAATTTGGAAAACTGACAAGATTTATATTGTGGGAAAGCCTGGAAAACAATACATTTCACTCCTGCCGACTTGACTTCCATTTGTCACTACAAACAAGGTGTCATTAATAGAAAACCACCTCAAAAAAAGAAAGTGAAGTAAGTCATACTGTATATTAATTTCACAGATCTTGCTGTCAACTTGGGAGAATCTTTCTATTTGGCTCCAAACCATTTAGGATAAAAAAAATTCAGTTTTACATACTTTTTAGAGAACTAAGCCTTTAGACCTTTGTTTTCAACAATTTTTCCATTGTATATTTTTCCTAAAATAGAACTATTTTGTGCTGAAGGAATATAATGAAAATAATAAAAAGTAGTGTCAGCAGAGACCTAGTTTCTCACAATTGAAAAAATCCAATAAAATTGGATTCACTGTGTGTTTATTTATACACCCCAAAGAAAAGTGAATTTTTAAATAAACTGCTTAATTAGTAAATCCAGGGTTGAAGAGGCTAGATACTATGTAGAAGACTCAATCATTCCCCTTCAAAATAGTATTAGTTTCCAGGTCAACTTACATTACCACATATTTACATTCAAGTGCAAGGTATAAAGTATAACTTTTTTTAAAGCCTCATTCAATTCTTTTCCACTTAAACAATTTTGCTGCATTGCTTTTCTCTTCGGTTATATACAGTGAGCTCTAGGAAACCCTAAATTAATATACAAGCAAACAGACTTTTTTACACGAAAAACACAGTTTACAACATTAAATATTCGGTTTGCAGAAGTAACTCCATCTGTAGATTCAGTATTTTGAACATTTGTGAGATAACCATTTCAGACAGAACACAAGATTAAAACCCACTAACTATTTTTATCGACAAATTATGGGCAACACCAATTCCTGAAACACTCAACAATGAAACTGCATGTTCAAGCTTGTTAGTATAATAGACGTTATGGACAATCCCAACGCTGTCATGTTGCTGTATGAGTAATGATTTTAAATAATTTCAATCAATTGCTAGGGATGGGGCTCAGTCGTTTGTTCAAATTTGTGAAGCAAATCATTTTAAATGGAATAATCAACAGTAGAAATACCTGGTAATACTTGAAATAGGAGAAATCAGAAAAAGGTCTAATTCTCATTTTCTTCCCTTGACTCACTGAACTCTGGAATTCAGATGGGATGGCAACAAGAGATGATGTCGCCAGGATTTCTCAAATGTGCTCTGCTGTTACTGAGGCACAGCCAAAGCTGGAACTCCTTGTGCTCGGTGTTGAACTCAGTAACTCAATGAGACAAATGAGTCGAATTCTCAGAAGGGAAAGTCATCTGAATACATTCATCAACCAGGGCATTAAATCTTAGGTTTCTTCATATAAAACATAAGATGATATTAGCTGGAGTTAGATTAGAAGATCAGCCACGATTGAATGGCGGGGCAGGCTCGGAGGTCCGAATTACCTACTCCTGCTCCTACATGTTATGTTATGATAATCAACGGGTATTTCATTTTGCATTTTGATGTTTGTTCAAACTGGTGTATATTTTAATCTCTGAATTAGTTAACATTTTGAGTGTTAGAATATGTAAACCTCCGATTTAAACTATACTAATGACAGTCGCAACAAGGTTTTGAGGAGACAAGAGACCAAGAAACATGAAAAAGAGAAAGGACATTGATAAGGAAAGTTGACAACTGTGTGCTGCGAGAGAGATAAAAAGAAACCATTCAAAAGAAAAAAATGCAAGTCCCTGTAAAGGAAAAGAGTACACTGCCAAAAACAAAAACATAATGGGGCTAAGAACTAAAACACAGAAATTATACAACATAGTATTCAGATATGAAATATTTTTCTTTTGACAGTAATTTTAAAGGAGTGATTTCTCAATTCCTCTTTGTGATGAACAGAAAACATATGATTACGTGGGGTAGGCCACCGATACAATAGTTGAGCCCTCATCCTTTTAGCTTCTAAGGAAAACTACATGCATAATGTCCATTACTTCATATTTGTAAGTCATTGCTTGTTTTCAAAATACTGCTCATTGCTTTACAACATAAAACAATTTAAAATGATAAATTTGTGACAAACCTGGGTTTCAGAATGCTGCATTTTCATTGAAATTTATTCTTATGATGAAGTTTAGAAGAGAAATTAAAATATCTAAACAGAATGAAGCTAGGTAACAGTGCAGAGATGCTTATGGTTTTGTAGTGCAAATCAGAAGATCTGTTGTTCAAACAAAATCTTTTCAAATCCGGGAGGGGGTGGACTATAGAATTCACTGAACTGACAGTCCAAAATAGCACTGTCATCAACTGCAAAATAAAAAGAAATACATTAATCAGTTTAGTTTGTAGGCAGCATTCTTACTGGAACTACAATAAAAAGATTGTTTCAAATTGAAGCATTGTTATTGTTTATCAATTTGTATATACTGAATTGTCAGATAAAAACAGCTCCAGCTGTTCAAAAACAACGGTCTACTAAAATCACAAACGTGTCCTCCAGTTAATATAGTGGAACCCATTCGAAATGTTTCCAAGTTTACAGCAATGAGACTTTTTTGCTTGTTTTTCTTCTAATCCTGGAATTCTCAAAACTGAAGCTCAACTCCAGAAGGAGCTTCCCACCCACCCACCCAACCACACACAGTTCAGTTGCCGACCATGAAGAATATATATTTACTTGAGCAAAGTACCAGAGTGCTGCAACTCTCTAATATCATAATTTACCATTTTTAAATTAAACAAATAATATCATTCTAATATCAATTTACATTAAATATTTTTGAAATGTTTTAAAAGTTATTGAATTTTTTTTAAAAAAAAGCCTTGGCGCCCTGATCTAGTAAACAAGGCACAGTATGATGTTGCTGTAACTTAATGTGAAACACAAGACTCTGAGTCAGCTTGACATCTATAAACTTATCCAAACACCCAAGATTGCAAAACTGTTGCGCCACCTACTGTTTAAAGCTTCATGCAGGTCTTATCAGCTTTAATTCCCACTCTATAATTCCAATGCAGTGGAGCCCTGGTAAGATCTCATTCCCTCTTTTTCTTTAAAATAATTTGTAGATCAAATTTCTCCGTAATTAGCAATAGATGTGTCTCAATATTGCCTAGCAGTAAAGCGTATAGGCTAGAGAGAAAGACAAACAGAACTCAGGCCAACCAGAGCTGGTTTTCCCCCATAATCATGCAGGTTTTAGAGGTGATCTCAGCAGTGTGAAGAGCAGAGGCTTTGGGCGTTGTAATAATTTGAGATGGAATGGATGAAGAATCATTTACTCTCTATAGAATATATTTTCAAGAATAAGTACAATATTGGTTAATGCGTAAGTTGATTGAGAGAACAATAATAATAATCCTTGCATTTGATATAGCGCCTTTTCACGTCTTCTTAGACTTCTCAAAGTGCTTCACAGAATAGACTGTATATTTGTGGGTGGAACATGGGAGCCAATTGCGCACAGCAGTGTTCCACAAACAGTCGTGGA
Source organism: Callorhinchus milii (assembly GCF_018977255.1). Lineage (NCBI taxonomy): Eukaryota > Metazoa > Chordata > Chondrichthyes > Chimaeriformes > Callorhinchidae > Callorhinchus > Callorhinchus milii. Next base: position 15,545,562 of record NW_024704745.1, on the reverse strand, counting down.
TTGAAATGACCAATTTTATTACTGTTTTTTTTGAAGGATTATTATCAGGCATATGGAGTAAGGAAACTTGCCCATGGTTTCGCCCTGCCGGGAATCAAACCCAGGTCACTGGCTTGCAAGGCGAGTACTCTAACCACTGAGCTATAGGACTCCATGGTGCCCTTGTGCCATACATGACTGATTACCAAATGGCAGTGAGCATCCAAACTCTTGCATGAAGATACCTAGATAAGGTGTCAGGCAGCAGTACTTAGAAAATCATATCTCACCATGCATCAGTATTGCTAGAAGACGTTTAAAAAAAGCCTCTGTTAAACAGGTGTTTTTTAAAGCCATGACAATACCAGTAAGCTCTTGCATACACTATTTATGGAGCTAAGAAATAATTCACTTACCATACACAACAGGATACACTGTACCCCTAATCCCAGATGCTGGACAATGCATATTTTTTCCATTCAAATAAATATTCAGCTCTACGTGGTCATAGGAAATGCCCTGTTATTTAAAGAAAAAATAAATCACGTGATTCTATACAGTAAAACTCACATAAATTGGGACCATAACATTTAATATGATTTACGCAAAGTCCGAGTTGCAGGCCAATTGTATAAATTATATAATATTCAATTTAATCAATAATCGACACTGATGGCACATTCAGATATAATCTTGCTAAATCACTTTGTAATTGGAGTATCCATTAAACAAAATCAGCAGGTCAAAAGCATTTTTCCTAAATTCTGGCCACAAAACTATACGAATGAAATCCAAATGGACAAATCTTACAACCAATATCCTTAGAGCACATTGTTGTTTTAATTGCTCCTCTCCCCTTTTAGTTTAACTTGAAAAGGCAGTCAAAATCATTTCAACTAAATGTTCAAATAAGAGAACAATGCGAAACTTCAATTTCTTCTTACATACCACAACATCTCCTTCCTGAGGAAGGCTGTTCGCAGGAAGCGTGTTTTTCTCTTCGTTGTTGTGATAAATGGTTCCATCATGCCTAAGTACTAAACTTTGTACATCTCGGCCAAGAGGAACCTGATTAAGGTTGACTTTTTGTGTAGCTACTCCAACTCCCCAGATGCCTGGAAAGGAATAAAGTTACAATTACACATATATAATTTCTATCAGTTTCCCAAAATATAAACTAACGTTACAATTGGTTTATTTTCTGAAAAGAATGGTGCCATATTTATAGGGAGTCTTGGTTGAATTAAAATCTTAACTTGTAACCCCTGGAATTATAATTGCAATCTCAACTGATATTTCACTTGTGAAGCAGACCACCAACATGATTGAGATGTGCCACTCTTATAACGTATTCTACACCACTTGTAATTTTTTACAGATCAGTCACGATTCAGAAAGAGAAGGGAGTTTCTCCTGGTGTCCTGACCAACAATGCCCCAAATAAAATTGGTCATTCACTTCATGGCTGTTTGTGGACACTGCTGTGCCCAATTGGCTTCCACCTCGCCCACAAATCACAAAGTTATTGCACTGTGCTTTGAGACGTTGTGACGTGAAAGGCGCTAAATTAAATGTAAGGATCATTATTATTAACAGAAAATAAAGTCTAATATTCCTTCTTCACTGACCTGTTGACTGAACTTTAAACTCAAAGTAGCTCTTGTTCTGATGCAAAGGTGCATTGGCTAAGCAGCCTCCTGTGCCACATATTCTTCTCCCATTTTTCACAATGACAACATCAGTTCCTGTTAAAACCAAAAGAATACATTAGAGGACTTTCCTTCAAACTCAACATGAAATCAGTTTTTAATAGTACAGCAAATTTCATTCCAATATTGACTGATGCACCTAATCCTACAGTAAGTCATCAGTCCAAATCTAATTGGCCTTTTTCTAATACATATCAAACAAATGTATTAGAAAAACATGAACATCAACTCTGCATTTTTGTCTAACTACAATAAATATTGTAAATTAAGTATAGGAAACTTAATTAAGCCAACATAGACTACATATTCAAAACAGATATCACCCTCTTTCACAAAAGGATACAAAACTAGCCCTTCATTTAAAACATTAAAAATGTTATTCTATCTTAACTCCATTAGATTCAGTCATTATATTGAATAACCTGCTCAGATATTTTCATAACTGAACAGCCAGCAATAAGAACAGGTTTATATTCAGCGGTACCAGTAGAGGAACAAACTGTTACTTCAATTTTCATTTACAAGGCAGAAATTAAATTAATTTAATATACATACAATCACATTTTTTGCCAGTTTTTATGCAATACTGAGGAAGCAGATACTGTGAATGTTTCTATTAAGATCCGCTGCCCTTTTAAGAAATGGAATTGTATGGATCTCTAGGGTAACATCATGACTACTAAATTGGTAATTGACTGTCTGCTGAATCTCTTGAATGGATTTTCCTATTACCTGAGCTATTGACTGCAATGATCTCTAATTCTCATAGGGAGAGCTGCTGCAAAATTTAAGTGAAGATACAGTACATTAAAATAAACAAAACTCCACCTAGCAGGGCCTCAAAGTGACTTGTCTGTACCAACTACTGACAATGCTCTGGGGAGAGGGTAGGCAAGAATGGTCTGTTTAGAGACAGGTTAGCACCAAGGTGACATGATTAGCAATAAAATATCAGAATTGAGTCCATACTCTGCAGGAGTCTCGTTAGTCTGGTTCTTCAGTCAGGCAAGTCTGCAGTGCTCCAAGCCACTGTTAATGATGGACTAACCAGTCTGGCTTGTTATCAAGATTCAAAGAACCAGTCCAACAACTGTGAGACGGAATTCTTCACTCTTGATTATTGTTAACCCTGCTACCCGAAGCTCAGTCTAGGTAGGGTGGTCTTTGCTGGACAAGCAGCGGGAAGCTTACCAGAGTCACTATGACAAGCTGTATGGTTTTAACTCATTAAATTCCAGCAATAAGCCCAATGCACATACTAAAATCCTCAAGCCTTAGTTTTCAACAACCTTTACCTAAACTCACTGTGATTAGGTAAGCAAGATAAAAATGCACAGTCCATACCAGACAATGTGAATTTTTCATAAATATATAGATCTGCAAGTAGTTTGCCTTAGATACGCTTTAAGAATGGAGTTGGCATGCATGTGTCAGACACCCAGCTGACCAAAAAAAAACCTGATCAGCAAGTCAATAAGAAAAATACATAATTTATCACCAGAAGAGGGGAGATTACAATTTTGTTAGATCATGGAATACCGTACCATAAATGGCCGTTGAAGCCGAGTCTATACAGTATTTAAAAGTCAATGGTGGAATTCTTGAGTAAACATATTTATAGAGAAAGAACAGAAGAATAAGATTAAAGTAGTCAGCACCAGTAGTAGAAATCCTACCAGCACAGACATAGTGGGCCAAATGGTGTGCAAACTTAATTGTCAAGGTTTGATTACTGAGTTTCTAATTCTCACTCCCCTCTCCCAAAATTCTTATGAAACTTCAAAGGCTCTCATTAAAGAGTTGCTGGAATTCATATTATTTGCAGTGTACCTGCTAATATGATAGGTTCACTCATATCTAACCTCCATTACTATACCTCACTCTTATTTCATCTGGTCAGGGAACTTCACTAGAAGGTGGAACAATCACAGATTCCTTCCAACACTACAATAACAATAACTTGTATCTTTATAGTACCCTCCATGCAGTGTAGCGTCTCGGAGTACGAGTCGATAACTACTGTACATAACAAAGAACAACATAAATGGCAATCAGTGACACCAGCCTTATTTTAAACTACACATAATGATATGGAACGGTTGGCCATTTAGCCTGTTCAGACTGTTCCACTGGTTTAACAGACAACAGGCAGATCATTTAATCCCATTTGCCATACTGACCAGTAAACTCTAGATTGGAATACTGTTCACTAATCTCAGTTAGGGGAAGCATGCTGGAATAAGGTAGAAGAAAGTCAGGGTCTTTGTAACCTTATCACAGTAAAAAGTCAAAATCTTCAGGAAAGGATTGGATAAAATAAAAAAAAGCCTCCTCAAAAGGGATAAGGCATGAGGGTATCCCATGAGTGGACTGGATATCCAGTCATGGAATTCACCAACAGGTGCAGTATTACATTTCCTGTTTAATCAATCCCAGGAATCCATAGCCATAAAACTTATATGATGTGAACACTGGATATTCCGCTATTTTTACATCTTATAATAATAATAATAATAATCCTTGCATTTGATAAAGCGCTTTTCGCGGCTTCTCGACGTCTCGAAGCCCTTCACAGAACAGAACAGACCGCAAAGTGAATCGGCCGTACACGTGTGGGCGAAGCGCGGGGGGGGGGGGGGGGGGGCAACCGCGCGCGGCAGCGTCGCCCCGCAGACAGGCGTGGATTGAAAATGACCAATTTATTACAGTTTGGTTTTGGAGGGATTATTATTATTATTATTATTATCATCATCTGGACATTCAAGTTCTGGAATTGAACTGCATTATTTTTTTTTCGGTTGGGGGGGGGGGGGGTTTCCCCGACACCCAGACACCCGGACACCAGACCGGCGGGGCCTCGGGGCTCCTCAAATCGCGGGACCCCCACCCCCGTCAAAAGCGGGAGCAGCGGAAGCGCTCGGGTCGCTGCTCCGTCGATCGCGGTTTAAACGGTCCAACCGACTCTTCCCCTCCGCCGAGGCCCCCCCCGGGGGGGGTTTCCGCCTATTCAGGCCTCGGGGCCCTTCGCTCACCCATGCGCTGCGTGTCGAGCTGGACTGCGGGCATTTCCTTCAGCTGAATGTGCCCGGAGCCGCCATCCGCGCAGCAGCCGAGGCACCACCAGATCGAGGACGCCATCTTCCTTCCCGGCAGCCTCTGCTCGCCTCTCCCCCCCCCTCCCCTCCCCCCCCCCGCGTGCGCCTGCGCGCAATCATCCAATCGCAGTTCGGGGGGGCAGCTCCTCGGTTTTCCAGGTCGGGCGGGTTCACGCCCAATCGGGCGGGTTTTTCTCGCGCTGTGTGCGTGAAACTCATCACCGCGATGATGATGCTGCCCAACTCACGACGATCCCGGCACTTTGATATACAGCGCCTTACATCGCGCCTCCGAGTCGCCTCCGAGCGCTTCGCGGAACACGCCCGCGACAGCGAATGGACCGCACGTTTTGCGGGCGAAACGGGGCGGCCGATCGATTGCACGCGGCAGCCTCCCCGCAAACAGCCGCGGGGACCGGGCGGCCAAATTTTTTCCTTTTGGAAGGAATCATCAGCCCCCGGAAAAGCGATCCGCCAGTTGACTAACAATCGGGTTCCTGCTTACCGCGAGGTCCTGCCTGGGAATCGAACCCGGGTCCTCTGGCTTGTGAGGCGAGCGCTCTAACCAATCCAATCGCCCACAAATATACAGTCAATTCACTTTACAGTGTGTTCTGTGAAGCGCTTTGGGACGTCCTCCCGACGTGAAAAGCGCTATATCAAATGCAAGGATTATTATTTATTAATCCGTGCCAGGACTCCACCAAAACAGCTTTGGGTGGGAGCCTCGTTTAAGAAACCTTAATCGAAACCCGTAAAACGTCCGTCCATCCGTCCCCCCCACCCACCCCCTCCCACCACCGAGGACCTTTTCTTATTGTTTCAAAATGACTGCATTTAAATTGGCCACTCCCAAGATTACTGGAGGCGACGCGGAATACTGGGTTCATTTCAGGCTGGTGTTGGGTTGACTTTTGGACTACAAGTGTATATTCATTTCTGGCAAAACTTCCCTGCTGGCGACCTAGCGAAAGCCCATTGTCAATCACCTCAATATCTGTACTTCTGGGTTGAAAGCCTTCCTCATTGACCACATATACAGTCACCTGTCAATGCTCCTCTGGAACAAGTTCAGATTACTGGGTTGCCAACATACTGCGTTTTCCTCTGCAGGAAATTTCTTGCTGACTCTGCCCTTAACCTTTCATCAGCAAACTCTAAAGCTGTATACTGTATTCACAGTCCATCCACCAAAATAAAATGCAAGTAAGGTATTGTATTTGTCTGAAACTGCTCTCTCAGGCTGCAACCCTACACACACGCCTTGGGCCAAAGCCCTGACAGCTGCTGACACCCGTGAACGCACTTTAAATTCCACCACTCTCCTACACGTCCTTGAAATTTTGCATCTTCTCTCATATGCACACACTCGCACACAAAACACAAAATTATAATGATAATAGTAATTTGGTTACTCAATCCACGACTGTTTGTGCGACACTGCTAGGCACAATTGGCTGCTGAGTTTCGCTCACAAAATACACAGTCAATTTACTTCACAGTATATTCTGTGAAATCTTTGAGACGTCTCGAAGACGTGATAAGGCGCTATATCAAATGCAAGGATTATTATTATCATATACTGGCAATTCACTTTACTTTATATTCTGTGAAGCGCTTTGAGACATGTCAAAGGCTGTATCAAATGCAAGGATTATTATTATTATGGTTTGTTACAAAGACAAATATTGTAATTTCACCACAACAATCTATCAACTTAAAACACATTTTAAAACGTATATGGATGGTAGAGTACACTGTACCTCAGCTTGTTCCCTGAAGGTTTGTCAGATTGGTCACTGTAACCCAGAAGGCAGACCACAAAGAAACGGGCTTAGTGGGTTTGGAATTAGACTTCTAACTTTATAGAAGCAAAATCATTAAAAAAAAAGTTTAAATATATTTTTTAAAAGCGGAACATGAAAATTACACTTAATTTCTTTAAAAACAGAAATATCTCTCCCTTAACATAAACTAATAACATAAAGAAAATAGAACCTAAGTGCAAGAGAAAATATGCATTTGAAGACGGAACTAATTGTTTTCGAATTAGCACTCATATGGTGATGCAACGTTATACAATACCACGACCACTAATAATCCTTGCATTTGATATGGTGCCTTGTCACATCGTTGAGACATCTCAAAACGCTTCACAGAATATACTGCAGAGCGGATTGAGTAAGTTCGACCGCACATTCGGTCACCCTCCTTTTCCCCGGACCCTCCCTTGCACTCCACCCCAACCCAACCCCCAGCTCGGGTCCGAACCCTCGACTGTCCGGTGCCTCCGTCCTCCTGACCCGAAAGGCGCCGTACGTACGAAGGTGATGTGTTGTTGTTGTCCATTTGTTTTTGTGTTTCGCAAAGTTGCAAACTGTATTTCGTGTGGGTTAACCGCCCAGGACTTAACGTCTCCTGTCCATTTGATGTCACCCGCGTCCCTTGGGAGGTAGGTAGCCCTATTGCCTGGAGACCACACTATGTATTGTAACTGCTGCTGTTCTGTTCAGTGGCGCTAGTGAGGGAATTTGACAGGATGACTCCCCCCCCACCCATCCCACCCCACCCCCCCCTCGACATGGAGCTGTTGCACACACACACACACACAGACATTGTGCTGGAATTGCATTGGGAAGGTTAAGAGAGACAGCGCCATGATGAGAGGGGATGTGTTGTGCTGCTGCAGGTGGGTGTGGAAGCTTTGCCTTTTTTTGGGTGGGGGGGGGGGGGGGGGTTGTGGTGGGTGTGTGGGGTTGGGGGGTAAAGACTGTAAGTGCAGACAGCGAGGACTTTGAGTTGATGGAGAAACAGCTGAAGGAAATCACTGCTCTGGACAGACAAGTCGGTCACCAGTCAGTCAATGACATGCATCGCCGCAAACAAAACACTTTGGATCTGGCAATCGGGTACGATGCAAACACACACCTATATATAATATATATATAGTATGCAATATAATACACATACACACGTATATTTTTTTTTGCAAAAAAGGACGCTCGAAAAGATGGCATATGTGTGTGTGTGTGTGCTTTTATTATTATTATTATTATTTACTGTATTTTTTTTGCAGATCCCCGCGGTGGGCGGTGGTTGTTAGTGTTATTATTATTATTATTATTAATAAGAGATGAATGCTGTGCCGGAATGCCTGCAATGCAATGCTTTTGCTGAGAGAGTGCAGGGCAGGGCAGGGAGGGTGCGGTGAGAGAGAGAGAGAGAGAGAGAGGGGGGGGGGGGGGTGGGAGAGGAGGGGGAGAGGAGTGGGTGCAAATGTCACAGCTGTATTTGGTGCTGGTGCAATTCGCTTACCCATTCGCTGTTATTATTAATTGACTGTTTATTTATGGTTACGTTATTACTATTGTTGCAACTCGCTCTCGTGATCGATGTGATGCGATGCGATGCAATTTTTTCGCTTTGCAATTCGTGCCATTTCCCCCCCACCCCCCCCCCCCCCAGGGAGAGACAGACGTTGTGCCTCCCAAAGGCTGGTGTTGAAACAAAAAAAACTCTGCGCTTTTCTCTCTTTTTTAAAAAAAATCATCTTTTTATTGCTCCTGTTGTACCTGTTTTTTACTCAGCTGATCCCCCCCCACCCCCCCCCCCCCCCACACACACACAGGATCAGCTCTCTCTTTCTCTCAGGATCAGTTCTCTCTCTCTCTCTTTCTATCTCTCTCTCTCTCTCTCTCTGTCTCTCTCAGGATCAGCTGTCTGTCTCTATCTCTGTCTCTCTCTCTCTCTGTCTCTCTCTCAGGATCAGCTGTCTGTCTCTATCTCTGTCACTCTCTCTATCTCTCTCTCAGGATCAGCTGTCTGTCTCTATCTCTGTCTCTATCTCTGTCTCTCTCTCTATCTCTCTCTCAGGATCAGCTGTCTGTCTCTATCTCTGTCTCTCTCTCAGGATCAGCTGTCTGTCTCTATCTCTATCTCTCTCTCTGTCTCACTCTCAGGATCAGCTGTCTGTCTCTATCTCTGTCTCTATCTCTGTCTCTCTCTCAGGATCAGCTGTCTGTCTCTATCTCTATCTCTCTCTCTGTCTCACTCTCAGGATCAGCTGTCTGTCTCTCTCTGTGTGTCTCTCTCTCAGGATCAGCTGGTTTGACAGCTACAGTGGGTGTGTGCCATCAGACCAGTGTGTGTCCCAGTCACTCCCACACACCTAGCTTTTCGATCAGGTCGGGCTGTGTTTGGGGGGACGCTTGCTGCCCCAGCCTTAACGTGTGAGATTGTCGGTCAGTGTGACACATCTATTTGGACAAGTCAACCGTAGGGTAACCTGAGCGCCCAGGCAATGACACCCTCACCCAACCATCATCCCGCATGCACTTCCAGGAGTCACGGTGATTAGGGTCAGCAAACTTCAGACGAATTCAACTCCACTCCACTTCAGCGGAGGTCAAGTTGACTGGCCAGAGACGAAGAATGGAACTCGGGCCCTTCCTATCTGTACGCCTCAATCTCACACTGTGTGGGGCATTTACAACTCCTATTTTGTTTAGTTTTATAAAACATTTTGGGGTGTCTTTTGTGCTCATGGAGAAAATGGATATAGAATCGTAGAATCTTACAGCACAGAAGGAGGCCATTTGGCCCATCGTGCCTGTGCCGGTTTTATTATATATATATAGTACTGTGAAACTGAGAAATTTGTTGGTGTCAAATAATATAAGACAAAGATCGGACCAACTAGGTATACAGCAGCAAGATATCCTGTGGTTCATATGTGAACAAGTCTAATCTGTGAAGTGGATTTGCATTGAAATAGAAATGAGACTACACTGAGAGGTGGCTTCAGCAAACCTGGTACTGGACTTGGATCTTTTGAACACCAAAATGGATGGTATATTGTAAGAAAGCTGGCAAAGATCCCCCTCCCACTCTGAAGATAGATTTTGGAAATTCTGAGGTATGGGATGACAGCTGCTGGAAAATGTTGCTGAACTGTGGCTTGTGAACACGTGCACTTAAATCTGGATTCCAGCTACCCTGGTTGCTGTGCAGAATCAAACTACAGTACTATTGAAAATTAACATCTTCAAATAGCAAAGACAGTCTTTGATAGGTTACTATGAGTTTTCTAGATCTAGGAGGAAGGTGCCGAAGTCACAAACACTTCTACGTGCAGCTGTGTTTTTTTAGGACTTTCCTGTATCACCTGTACATCTAGTGAGAACTCAGTTGTTTGATCAGTCGCTGGTGACAGTCTTTGTTGGGAGAGGTTTACAAGGGCAGAGGCAATAATGATAAAGGTCTTTGAGATCCTCAACTGGAATGATGGAGTAAATAAAATAAAACTATTTTCTTCAGTTGGAAACCAGTCACAGGTTTGTTAGCAAAAGTACCAGGGGAGAGGTTAAAAGGGAGTTCTTCATTCAGAGATATTGAAAATTGCCACCTGCATTTTGTTGTGGTGAATTTTGTGATCATCAAAGTGAGGGGTGTCAGTGCTGGGAATGGAATTTTATCATGAAGTACTGTATGAACCTCGATTAGTTGCAACTTTTTTTCTATGTAGCCAACATGGACTCATATCAATGTCTGTGTTTTACATGGAAACCATTAATGGACAAATTCCAAGGTTATCTTATTATGGCCTCATCATATTGTTTGTGACTGAATTATGCGTTAGTGTTTCTGCTTTTACTTATGTAACAGATGTCCAGGGATTCCAAAACAAATTTATTAATTTAAAATCTGTTGACAATTCAACAGTTGTTAATGAATAATTAGATTTATGTTTTCTTCATATTCCAGACTTTGTTAAGTTGATTCAAACAGACTAACAATATAAGTACATTTTGCATGTTTTTAATAATAATATAATTCTAGCATTTTGATATAGCGCTTTTCACATCTTCTAGACGTCTCAAAGTGCTTCACAGAATAAACTGTAAAGTGTGTATTTGTGGGCGAAACACGGCAGCCAATTGCGCACATCAGTGTCCCACAAGGAGTCATGGATTGAGTGACTAAATTATTATTGTTTTTTAAAGCTGTATGTTGGTAATATAAAGGTCAGAATTTAAATATTCTGAGTTTTTTAAAATGCCACACAAATGCACTTCCCTTTATAACTTTTAAAACATCAAGAACATTACTTTCTGTTTAGATTAATCTGAAAATATCAACATGTGAATGGAGTGTGATGAAATTATAATAAATATATTGAAATTAGCATAATATTTCAAGGGGGGATTACACAATAGAGCTACAGTACATATCTAATTTGGCATGTATATTTATGGTTGGTGTGCAGAAATACTCAATAAAATAGATGGCCTATTTTCTGTGTGAAATGAAAGCCTCACTGCTGGTGTAGGCCTTTAAATGGAACCGGTTTATACCAGTTATTTAGTTAGTGCCTGGGGGATGCTGTACTGAGCAATCTTTCTATGTGGCATTTAAAGTTATGGCTGTTCACATCTCATCTCCGGGTCCATCCATTCATTTTGCGTGTGTTTACTGTACATCTTTGTTATCAAAGTTGTTATTGACTATGTGCAATTCAAAACGTTATTGCTATTATAATTTTGGTTTTGAATGTTTGTAGCAATATTTGCTTGGTATAAGAGAGATCTCCTTAATTGGCAAGAAGTTTCATTCCTAGGACGTGATTAAACTCCCCTGTCTTATGATATCATCTGTAACCTTGACCATATCTGGACAAGCATGATACCCATCTGAAACACATTATTTATGAATTTGGTGATAACTTGCTTTCAAGAACAGTACCTTCCTTCACTTACACAAAGAATGTAAATTGATTACAATTAATTTTATAATGTAGCACAGGATAGATCATGGCCTTCAGATTTCTCTTGTTTTAATAACTTAATTTCATGTCTCAGGACATTTTTGCAATGAATGTTACTCATCATATTACATTGCGACAACAAGCTGATCTGAAAGCTTCTGCAATGGAGACAGATCAACAACAACTTGCATTATATAGCACCCTTCACATGGGGTAGCGTCCCAAAGAGCTTGATGTAGATCAATCATTTACATTGATGTTTGTCAGGTTCTCTCCAAAATGAAAACAGATCCATCATCTACCTTGATGTTCATCACGTTCTTTACAAAATGAAGATGGTAATGAAATGATGCAAAAGTTTTGTCTCGTTCTTAGAAACCTGGTACGGGATACGGTGTTCTTTGTGAATATCTGTAATGCAATGATATTTTGCACACTGGATTACATGTTATGGTGGAGTAAGAGGGCGAGGCATAAGGTTTTTTGGAAATTCCTAACTGTGAGTGCCCCTGACATCATAAAAGAGACATAATGTGCACTCACCCTTTCTACGTTGCTTGGCCTCAAGAGGTTGTTGAGTTTAATGACCTGCTGAGGAGGCCCTCCAAACTCACACAATTTGAATCTCAGAGCTACTGCTCTCCTTGTCTCCGTTCCATAAAGTTCAACCTGCATGGAATTCAGCCCCACACCACACACAGCACAAAAAAAATGTCTGTACTACCACTCACACTGATAATTCAGCAGCACTGCTATTTCAACTCCAGGGTGTATGAAATCTTTTTTCAATTACAGAGACGGACAGTTGATGCAGTTTAGTTTTAAAAGTATTTATTCACAATTTCCAGCTGAATTTTGTTATGGTGAATTTCGTGCTCACCAATGTAAGGGATGTTAGTATTGGAATGGTATATTTTCCAATGATTGGCTTGAAATTTCACAGCCTATGAAAAAGATCTAGCAGCAGAAAATAATCATCACAGGAAACTATGTTTGTTGTTTCTACAGCTGTTTTTTTGATCTTGTTTTGTAGATATGCTGAAAGCGACCATTACTGTAATTAAGTATTTAGCATGGGTAAATTGCCCCTCCAGTAGAAGTGCAGTTTGCTTTCCACAAAGCATTCCTGTGAAAGCCAATCATATGTAAAAGAAAGTTTCATCCATGTTATAGAATGTCTTTAAGCAGTCTGGTTGAAATTCCAGCCAATGTTATGCATAGTCCCTTTGATGGTGTCAGTTATAAAAGGGATTACCCCATTATGGAGTCCCATAGCATAGTGGTTAGAATGCTCGCCTTGCAAGCGAGCAGACCTAGGTTAGTTTCCCAATCAGGCAAAATCTTAAAGCAAGTTTCTTCACTCCACATGCCTCTGTTTACCTAGTAGTAAGTAGGAACCTGGTTGTTAGTCGTTTGGTGGATCACTTTCCATTGGAAATAATCCCTACAAAAAAACTATGGGTTCACTCAACCCGTGACTGTTTGTGGGACACCGCTGTGTGCAATTGGCTGCCGCATTTTGCCCACAAATACACAGTCAATTCACTTTGCAATATATTCAGTGAAGGGGTGGACAGATAGAGTTCAAGAGGATAGTGGCATAGTAGCTGAAGTCTCAGCCACCAATGGTGGGGCGGAGTGGGTGGAGGACCTGCAGCAGCCAAGTAGAGGGCGTGAGCAGAGGAGTGGGGTAGGGGAAGATCGCAGAGGTAGGGAGGTGCGAGGATGTGAAAGGATTTTTAGGTAACAGTGAGGACCTTGAATTTAATTAATTGGGAGACAGAGAGACAGTGGAGCCTGGCGTGGGCAAAGAAGAAAGTTTCAAGACGGACCTTGAAGGAGGCTCCCCCTTGGTGACATCATCCGCAGACATGGGGTTAACTTCCACATGTATGCGGATGACACCCAACTCTACCTTTCCTCCTCTACCTTTCAACTCCACGACCACCGATGTCCTGACAGCCTGCCTGTCTGACATTGAGTCCTGGACGAGCGACAACTTTCTCAACGTGCGCAAAACTGAGGCCCTCCTGATTGGCTCGTGACAGCGCCTCCGCACCTCAGGCGCTGACAGCATCAGCATCCAAGGCTGCACTCTCCACCTCTCAAAGCCAGTCAGGAACCTCGGGGTTCTGTTCGACCCTGAGCTGTCCTTTCTTCCTCATATCTGCGCCACAACTGGCACCGCCTTCCATCACCTCCGAAACATCGCCAGACTACGGCACTACCTCACCCCTCACGCTGCTGAAACTCTGGTCCACGCCTTTATCACCTCATATGGGAACTCTCTCCTCGCCGGCCTTCCCGGCACCTCCCTCCACAAGCTGCAGGTCATTCAGAACTCTGCAGCTCGTGTACTGTCCCGCACCAGGCTTCGGGACCACATCACTCCCACCCTCGCTCGCCTCCACTGGCTCTCCATCCCCCAGAGGATCAAATTCAAGATCCTCATCCTCACCTACAAGGCCATTCACGGCCTTGCTCCCTCCTGCCTCTCCGACCTACTATTTCCCTACTTACCTGCCCGTACCCTCCGTTCCTCTGGCTCCGGTCTGCTCCACATCCCCCGCCCCAACTGCCCTACCATCGGTGGCCGGGCCTTCAGCCTCTCAGCCCCTAGGCTCTGGAACTCCATCCCCCAATTCCTTCGCCTTGGTTTCTCCCTTTCCTCCTTCAAGGCCGGTCTCAAGACCTTTCTCTTTGACCGTGCCTTCAGCTCCCCCCTCGACTCTCTATCCCCTCCTCGCTCTCTCCCTTTCCTCCCCTCACCCTGACCATTTCGCCCCTGCTCGGGTCCTGACCCAATTGTCCAGCGCCTTGTGACGTTCTCCCGATGTGAAAGGTGCTCTATAAATGAAATCTTGTTGTTGTTGTTGTTGAGGCAAGGGAAGGAGTGAGTCAAATGACGTGAAGTAGGTCCGTTGCCCGCTGAGCAGAAGGAGTGGCCGGTTGGGTAGGGTTTGAGGAGGTCGCAGAGGTAAGATGGGCAAGACCATGGAGGGATTTAACGGTTAGGATGAGGATCTTGAACTTGATCTGCTGGAGGCTGGGGAGCCAGTGGGAAGGGCGAGGATGGGGACAATAGGCTCGTGGAACCTAGTGCGGGAAGAGCCATCTTTCAGCGGCATTTGGTGTGACAGGGAGTGTGGTGGAGGTGAAGAAAAGTAGTGTTGGTCACAGTCTACATATTTGTGCGCCAAACACATTAAATGCAATCAGGCAAGAATATATTGCATTTAGCCTGTACAGGAACCCTTTACATCCTAATAATGCTGTGGGAACTTGCCTATGCGAAAACACAGTTTGTGTAATGAACCAATCATGTGTAGCTTTTAATACTGTCTATCATATCTATCTAATTAACTATGCAAAATTTAAATCAAATCTGTTGAGGCCTTTGTAACTCGATCTTTACAGCTCTGCTTAATATAAACCTCTGTGCATTTATGACAAAGTTGGTAATTCAAGGAGAATTATAGAAATAATTGTTTTTAATGTACGCTTCACAACATTTTGCTTTAAGCTTAACTGCATGTTTTTTCCCCACCCACTTTTTTTTTGTTAAGTCATTCAGTTTCACTTCATGTTTGAATGAAGTTAGAGATTGAGAATCTCCGATGTTCTCGACAACACGCAGGGGAGCCACAATATTTGATGCAATTTCCCTGGAGGTCTCGGCAGTGGAATTCCCCAGCCAATTGATTTTTCTTCTAATCAATCTTCTTGTAGCCATACGTACTGGCAGCGTTGCTAGGAAGAGAGTGCTTTTTCTTTATTTTCAATAACTGTTTCGTCATTCTTCTCACCTACAGCAGCAATGATTGGTCAAAGCCACCTGCCGTACGCTGAGCTTTAGCTCAGTGGTAAAGGCTAAAAGGTATTGAAACAGGTTTGTGTCACAGGATTACAGGGCGGAGGCTGCCAGGGCTGTATGCGGAGGTGAGTACCAGTACAGATGTGCCCAGGGCTGCGAGCCTCAGAGTATTAGGGAAGAGGCAGGGGAAGAAGCTATCTTGTGCAAGGTCAGAGCACTACTCCCTCCATGGTGGATTTCACATGGAAATGTTTGTGTGCAGATGTGTACAAAGTATCCATTTTAAACACGTGGTAAGTCCATGTGTAGATGTCATACATGGAAATCTCATTCTGGTTTGAATACTCTTAAGCATGATGATAAGCTTCTGCGTGTGTCAGATGCCCAGCTGATGTGCTGTGGTGAGTTTTACCTGATTATATGTTTCAGGTTGATTTTAGGTAATAACTGTACAGGAGCCATTCATTAATTCTATAGAGGCTATACCCAAACCTGCCACAATAGAGATTTTTGTTCATGCGGCTTTTTGCATTTTTAATGTAAAGAAAGTGGGATTTCAGGTCCTTGGTGTCATCATGAAGGTCACCCTGGTGACTGCATAAGTCAGAATGTGTTTCTATCTTTACGGGGGAATGGGGGTGTGGGGTGTATTCCTGTATTTTTTTAGTTACCCCATAAATGCTAAATTATGGACAGCATTGGGCTGTGCTCTTGTATCCACAGGGAGCCAAATGCCAAACTCATTTCATGTAAGTCCCTTATCAGCTCTGAAAGAGCAACCGGGTTTGAAGGTTAAGGCTAGATTCAAATCCTTGAGTTGAAATAAAAACAATATTCTAATCCACTGAGCCATCTATTGTGGAGTCCTGTAGCTCAGTGGTTAGAGCACTCGCTTTGCAAGTGAGAGACCCGAGTTCAATTCCAGGCAGAGGGCGAAACCTTGGGCGAGTTTCCTTACTCCACACAGAGCCTAATAATAATCCCTCCAAAACCAAAAACAATAATAAATTGGTCATTTTCAATCTACGACTGTTTGTGGGACATTGCTGTGCGCAATTGGCTGCCGCGTTCGCCCACAAATATACAGTCAATTCACTTTACAGTGTGTTCTGTGAAGCGCTTTGAGACGTCCTCCCGACGTGAAAAGCGCTATATCAAATGCAAGGATTATTATTATTATATTTCCCCGTGGAATTATATTTTGACGCATAAACAACATTGTGTCATGACATATCACTCGGTATCTAAGCCGTTTCTAGTTAAGCACATGACATCTCTGTGGCATGTTGTTTGCTCCTTTCACAAACCCTACTTTTGTGGAATGTTGAGAGTTGCTGTGGGAACACTTTGTATTCTCCTTTCATGTATTACATCTTTGATATATTGTAATGATTGTTAATTCTATTGATAAATATAATCTGTTTTGCCTACTTATGTTGTGTACGAAATTTCCTGTCTCAGAGATGTACTTACAAAAATATTTAGATACCAGCAACAACTTGGTCACTGGTTAGAATAATAATAATAATAATAATTGGATTGTTATCTTGATGAAGTTGGTGACGTGTTCCTTGGGTATGAGAAATAACACGATAAAGGAAACCCAATCTCCCTGTCAGTGAGAAAAGGACTGGTATTCAATTCTGTATTTTTATTTACAGTTTAACTGGCCAGTGAGAAGGAAGCACTGTACTCCAACCTCAAAGGAGAAAGGTGTTTAACTACCAATGAGGTGACTAAAATAGTCAGGCTTGGTACTTTCTAAAGTGAAGGTAGAATTTACTATATTTTTGTTTTCTCTTCCACTCAAACTATCCATGTCTGTGTCTGCAAAAGATATTCTGCCTCCTGAAAAAGATAAATTCTCAATCCACATTATGTTGCTTCTATGCTAAAGGAAGAAGGCGTAGCCCTGATCTTTGTTAATCATGCATGACAAGCTTGTGGAAACAAGTTGGTCAAGATCCGTTTCAGAAAGCTGAGTTCCTTTTGAGCTGAAGTACAGTGCTCATTTCCTACAGACAAACTCAGCTGTAACTGAATCGTACATTATTTAACACTAGTCCCTTACAATGAGAGATGGGGTTTCACTTGTGTCATTTCTCATACTTAGGGAATACCTATGTAGGGTTATGGACATCCAATTATTTGTGTTCTTAACCTTCTTTTAACATATATTTGTGTCTATGTATTGTTGAGAGCTTCAGTAAGCCTGTGTGCTATTGAAGGACCTCCTGACTGGCTCCTGTCAGCGCCTGCACACCTCAGGCGCTGACAGCATCACCATCCAAGGTTGCACTCTCCACCTTACTAAGCCAGTCCGGAACCTTGGCGTCTTGTTTGACCCTCAACTATCCTTTCTACACCACATCCATACCATGACCCGTTCTGCCTTCCCCCACCTCTGCAACATTGCCCGGCTCCACCAATGACTCACACCGCAGGCAGCCGAAACCCTCATTAATAAGCATTAATAACAACCAGGCTTGACTATGCAAACTTCCTGCTTGTTGGCATCCCCACCTCTTCCCTCCATAGGCTACAGATCATCCAGAACTCTGCAGTCTGTGGCCTCTCACGCACTAGGCTCCGTGACCTTATCAACCCCCCATCCTTGCCCAACTCCACTGGCTTCCCATCACACAGAGGATATAATTCAAGATCTTGGTCCTCACCTTCAAAGCCCTCCATGGCCTTGCTCCCCCCTACCTCTGTGACCTCCTAACCCCCTACCAACATGGCCGCTACCTCCGCGCAGCGGGCTTCAGCCTGCTTCGTGCCCCCCACCCCACCATTGGCAGGTGGGCCTTCAGCCACTCTGCCTCCACCCTCTGGAACTCCATCCCGCAATCCCTCTGCCTCGCCCCCACCTCTTGCCTCCTTCAAGAGCCATCTCAAGACCCTCTTCTTCGACTGTGCCTTCGATCACCCTCCTTCCCTTCCTGCCCTCCACGCTCCCCAATCCCAACCCCCAGCTTGGGTCCGAAACACTGATGTCCAGCGCCTTGGGATGTCCTCCCGACGTGAAAGGCTCTATACAAATGTAATTTTGTTGTTGAAGGCTTGAACCACATCCAATTACACAACATACGCTATATAGCTTTAAGAGCGATTTAAAGTCTATAGCCAGTATTTTAATTTTAACTGTAAATACCACTTTGGCAACATCAAGTTTGGATTTGGCAACAATTTGGTGGGGAAAAAGAGGATCGGAAGGATCCAGAGGTCAGAGCTACTGCGATACATTGCAATTTTGGCAGGGAAAAAGTATCAATAGATACTTTCTAAAAGAGGATGGGCTTAATGCCCTTAAAAGGAGCGAGCCCAAATGACTCGTGGTCGCTATTCATCTTGTTTTCTCATCAAAGAGGTATGTGTCTGACTTGAGGAGGAGTCCTTCAGGTCATGATTGTTTTATCCTATGTTTATTAACGATGGATAAGGCTGCTAGTTGTATAGTTATAGTGTGTTAGGGTTTCTATTTCCAAGGTTGGGAACGTTTTCATATTTAATGGGCAGTTTAAGTAAGGCATAGGGTTTGTGAATAACCATTAAAGTGTCATTGAGCTTTCTTAATCATGCTTCTCGAGTCTCTGTTTAAATCAGGAAGGAGGAGATTTACATACACAGGTTGAACCTACGTCACAGTCCATTAGTGCAAACGACTCTGACGAAAGCCTCCCTTTGCTATAATTATAAAGCACTGGTGGAACCTGTCGTCGTATTGACTCTCATTAGTGAAGTTACACATTAGAATAGGGAACTTGCACACACAGAGAAGGATTAAACAGAGATCACCTGGTTCACTATGTGGGAAACACTTTGCACGTTTACATTAGGGGTAAGAACTGTCGCAGTAGGGATATCCTGAGATAATAATAATAATCCTTGGATTTAATGGAGTTCCTTATCATATTGTCGTAACATCTCAAAGTGCAGGATTTTTTTAGTGTTAACTGTATTTGCAGGTGATGCAACAGCCAATTTGTGCCCATTTGTGTGCCACAAACAGCCATCAATTTAACGACCAATCTTATCTGGGAGGTTGTTTGGCAGGGCAAACTCCATTCTCTTTTCAAATAATGCAATGAGATCTTTAATGTGCAGATAGAACCTTGATTTAAAGTCTCATTGGAATGATGGAACCTCCAACAAGCCAGTGCTCCCAGGACTACACACGAGTGTTAGCCTAGAAGACTATAAATATACTCATAATTATATACAATATGAATATACTCAACTATTCAATCCATACTGTGAAGCAGTCTGGATCGCCTCCCTGCATGAGGGGCATTATATAAAAGCAAGTTGTTGTTGTGGTTGACATGAGCTCAAATTCCAAACCTAGGGCTCAAACCCACAACTTCTGAGTTGAGTGGTAAGAATTGCTACCGACAGTGATTGTTCTGTCCAAGCCAGATGTCCAATTAATGTCACTTTGAAGCCAGCTCAGCTCCAAGAAGACCCTGCTTAGCTCTGTTTCTGCCTACCACCCTCCACGGAGGACAGTACCTAGTCATCCATTCGCTATCTGTCCAGTGCAAGTTTGAGCCCTCACTAAGTGGATAATAGGGACATGAAACTCCCTATGAGCTGCCTAGGGAGCACCGTGGCTCAGCATGGAATGAATGAAGTTTGTTGTAGGCAGAATCTAAGCTATAGGTAGAAGTTCAATGAAAGATAGAACCCAAGATGTGTCTTTTAAGTATATTTTGCTGCTACCCACCGTTCGTGTAAAATTTTCATTCAATTCAGGAAATGAATTGTGATACAGGTAATAGGGATTTGGTAAGAGTATGTGAATGTAATATATCATCAGCTGAAAGGACAAACATTCAAACTGCACCAATACCTCTGCCAGTGCCTTTCTGTGGGGTAGTTAGTGCTTTATGTATCTGACTTTACCTCCCTTGTCTGGTGCCTGATCACCACTAAGTAACTCATTCAATGTTGTACATGGAGTTAGACCTCCAATGTGTCTAACACTATGCAGCTCCAAAATGTGTTTCTTTTTGTTATCTCCAAGTGCATTTTGCTGATAATGACCCAATTTTTTTTTCAAAACTTAGGCTGAAGGGATCCAAGGCATCTATCCTCCAGGAATCTTTTCACTTCTTTATAGAGATGCTGAACATTGTAGAGCAGTAAAATGGAATGGAAGATCCATACATGTGTCAGTGCTTTGTTATGATAACCAGTTTCCAACCTGGAGGCAAATTACTCTATTTTGTTTGGACATATTAAGCATGGTGATAGGTTTCCGCTTGTGTCAGGCTGACCATAAAAAAAATTGCTTGCACATTTATTTTCCAAAATGTGTCTACTGTCAGCATTTGGTCATACCTCTCATTGCCTTCTCTATATGTTTGATGTTGCAAATTGTAGTGCAGTTTTCTTGCTTGTATTTGGTTTCCAGTATTTCATGCTGTTTTAATCTACTCAATTTTCTTCCTTACACTCTCTGCATTTTTTTCTCTTATATTTTGTTCAAGTACTGTACTTTTGAAAAAGTAAAAATACCCCAAATCATAAAAGTCAGGAAATGGGAGAGTGAGTGTTGCCATGAGTCAATACATTTTCTTTTCACCTCTGGGATCTCTTGGATCCAGTCCAATCAGTTAGATGAAAGTCTCCTCTCTCTGCTGCTGAAAATGCTTAAGTGAATTTTGGGTCAGTCCCAATTCAGTTCTTAGTGGATACAAATCTTAGATCCTAATTTGGTACTAATTTGAGCTAAATTATCATTCTCATTTGGAGAGACTGTGAGAATGGTGTGCTGGTAATTACAATGGAAGCGTAGAGGGACTTCTATTTGTTTGTTTATCTGATGGAATGCATGATACTGACGGAACCCAAAATTCAGAAAATATATGTCCCAACAGTGACATTTCTCACCTTGAACATACACACATACACATGCATGCACACACACATGCATGTTCACATGTGCACCAAACACACAATTACAATTAGAAGGCCTTAATTCTTTTGTAATTAGTTAGGATATCATATGACATAGGTTATAAAGCTCTATTACATCTTATCTACCATTATAATTAAATTGCATTCCTCAATTAACTAAAAATCCACTGGAGCAGATGTACACTAAGCTTATAAAGATTTGTGTTCCGATAATAACAAGAAAGGAAAGATCACCCACCCACCTTGTTGGGCCTTTTTTCTTCTTCAAATCAAAGACATCTCCCACACACCACTGTAGTGAGGCTGCACCCATGATTCTGACTTCTGCCTTGTTAGCCAGAGATAATTAGTAACCTTTAGAATGGGATGTTCTCAGAGAACCTCCCATTAGTTATATCACCTCTAAGAGTAAATGGTTCAATAGGTGACCTCCAAGCAGTTTGTGGAGTATATCCTCCACTGATTCCATCTTACTAGGAGGAAACTTTGGGACTATTCTGTTGAGAGCTCTTAAAATGTGGCCTGGCTCGTGTGTGTGTTTGTGTTCCTGGATTCCCTCTCCTTTCTTGCAAGATTGTGCACCATGTCTAATGGTCTGACTGTTATCAGCTATGCATCAAGTGAGGAATCGTGAAGATTAAGTTTAATATATGTTTGAATATAAAAGCTTTATCCATTTGCTTTTAACTTTATCATTCAACTTTGTATAGCTTTTTTGTGGTGTTACATAAATTGTATACTTTGTATAGATGTTTCTCAAGAAATTTTAAATTGTTAATTATGTTTTTTTTATTAAAGTGATATGCAATGGAGTTGTTTGAAGAGGAGCTCACCTGCCCCATTTGTTGCTGCTTATTTGAAGATCCACGAGTTCTTCCCTGCTCACATAATTTCTGCAAGAAATGTTTAGAAGGTATCCTGGAAGGAAGTGGCAGGTCAATGCCGTGGAGAGTCCCTTTCAAATGTCCAACCTGCCGTAAAGAAACTCCTGCTGCGGGAATTAACAACTTGCAAGTAAACTATTCACTACGAGGAATAGTAGAGAAGTACAACAAAATTCGGATTATACCTAAAATGCCAATCTGCAGACAGCACAGTGGACAACCTCTGAATATCTTTTGCTCAACCGATCTTCTACTAATTTGCGGGTTTTGTGCGACAATGGGAGATCATGAAGGTCATTCCTTCTGTGCTATTAAAGATGCCTATGTGGAGGAGAGAGAAGCTTTTGTTGGGCTTTTCCGTGGATTGGAAACCTGGCATTCTGCTGATGTATGGTCTTGTTTAGAGACTTTAGAAAGCAACAAGAAAAAATCCCTACAATCGATAAGTAAGGATGCAGATAAGGTTATGGAATATTTTACAAAGCTGCAGCACACTCTGGAGCAGAAGAAGAATGAAATTCTTTCAGATTTTGAAACCATGAAGCTTGTGGTGATGCAGGCATATGATCCAGAGATAAATAAATTGAAGTTGATCCTTGAAGAACAGAAAAGGGCTTTTGCTATTGCAGAAACCTTTCGAGATGTCACTGATCCAGTCTTATTTCTGCAGCAGATGCAGGAGTTCCGCAATAAAGTCAAAGTCATCAAAGAAACTCCATTGCCTTCCTATATGGTTGCTGAAGTGCATCCAGTAATGAAAAACTTCAACACTTGCCAATGGGATAATGTGAGACTGAAGGATGTTGATAAAGTCACTTTACCCACAGAGAATTATACATTCAGATTCAAGCCCACTAGTAGCAACTCACATACATTCCTTGCAATTTCATTTGTCTGTCTCCTCATATTTTCTATTGTGGCATTTTATCATAGTGATCTAGTGATTCAGATGTTTGTATCTCTGAAAACTCATCTGTACACATGTGCTAGTTCATTGTATGATAAAATGGAACCAACCTACTTCACAGGCTTCTTTTGGGGTGAGATTGTTGATGTAGTTTCACTTGTATATCAAGCCTGTAAAAATAAGTTTCAGTGGCTTTTGGAAAACATGGAATATTTGGAGACCAAATGCAAACTCTTTTAGACAAAGCAAAATATCACTTCTACAAAATCACAGCTATAGTGTATACCATCAAAGAGTTGGATTTATATTGGATATCCAGGCTTATTTTTCTTTTAGAAATGTGTATGAGAAATTACAATGTTCCCATATTTTGAACGAATTAGCATCTCACTGATAAGTAGAAATTCAAGTAGAATAGGAAAATCTATATGATGTACGGTTGTTGTAAGATCCACCATATTAACAAATATGCAACATTTTAATGTTCTTTACTAGTGAGCCCACAGGACCAGGGAAGATTGAACATAGATAGCAGTTTCCCTGCTCAGACTTCATTTTTTTCCCCTTTTACTTGGAGATTTATAAAAAGCTGTTCTAAAACAGAATGCCTGCTGTGAATATTAATTGTCATTCACCTACTGCTTTTGCCTGCGTCATATAATACAGAACTTGCACCAGTGAAGTAAATGCTCACATTTAGTAAATAAAGAAGATCAGTGCAGTTTTCCTCAAATTTTGGTTCTCACTACTATAGGTTCTTGCCTCAGATATGATTTTATATCCAAAATATTAAAGAGGTTAAATTGCTATTAATTTCTAGAAAAACAATACGTCCATTTATTTTTTAAGTAGTATAGACTGGAGGTAGTTGCCACTCTATGGTAAATTTACCTACCTTGGAAATGTGTATTTATTATAGGAGGTTATAAGCATATGCTCCAAATTCAGTATGATGAATTGAACGAGATAAAATAACTTTATGTTTTATTTAGTAGTTGTGCTCACAGGTCCCATGTGTTGATGTTTTTTCCTACTGGAATGCTATCCCCCATCTGCTGCTGTCATAATAATAATAATCCTTGCATTTGATATAGCGCCTCATCACATTGTTGAGATGTCGCAAAGCGTTTCACAGAATATACTGCAAAGTGAATTGATTGTATATTTAGTCAGCGAAAGTGGCAGCCAATTGTGCATAAAATAAGTTCATAAAGTTTTGGAAGCCAAGCAGACTGATTCCTTCATGAAAGCCCAGTCTTAGGACCTTCAAGAGTGCCTCACAGATCTGAGGGAGAAGATTCATTAGATACCAGCATCTTTCACAATGTGTTTAAACTTCAGGAAAATTATGTAAGGCTCCAAAGACGGAGAAATCTCCCAAATTTGATTTGAAAAAAATAACAAATGTGACATCTCAGAATCAGGGGTTCTGCACCCTTGTATGAAACTGCCTGAAACCAGATGTGCCAAGGGGAAGATCAGAAGTGTGTGCAACCTCCTTGATGCTGGAAATGTTCCTACCAGCATGCTTCCCACTGAAAAGCAATGGATTGCCTTAGAGAACTGCCTACAGCAGATAGAGTCGTCTCCATTTCTTCAAGATTGTTCTTACACTGGCAGTCTTCAAACAAACCATCAGTGATGGGAGGCCAAAGACTGGATTGAAACCAATGGATTGCCACGAAAATGTGGACCACAAACAAGCAGCACTCCAGCCAGTAATATAGTGTGAGGGGCACTTAAAAATATGACTCAATTTAAGAATGATTTCTCAAACTTCAATAGAACTGAAACACTGTGCCATGGAGTACTATGCCATTGCAATGGTCTGCTTACATTCGAGCAGGCCCTGGGTGTCATAAGGACAACTAATGTCTATGTTTGACCAAAATGAATCCAGTAGCATTTCCTGTTTATGTGTGAATAAATGTGTGAGTAAACTAGAATACAGTTATGTAGGGAACATTTCTGTTTGATTGTGAATAAATGTTTTGTCACTGCTTACCACTGACTCTCTCAATACATTATTTCAGGAGTTAATGCAGGAATAATCAGTGATTTCATACCTCCCAGAGCAGTTGTGTTTTAGGTCCTCTGATATGAGGGTGTCATGAGCATAAACTCTGGACTTCACATCGTAAACTTTTCCCTGTCCTCTGGTATTGTTCCCACTCCATTAAAAAACGGTGTTATTACTCCTATCCTTAAAAAACCCTCCCTGACTCTTTCTCTACTCCCAACCTATGGCCCCATCTCCAACCTCCCCTTCTTCTCCAAGGTCCTAGAATGAGTTGTTGCTTCTCAGTATCACTCCTTCCTTTCCCGCCACTCCCTTCTCGAACCCCTCCCATTGGGCTTCCATGCCACCCACAGCACAGAAACCGCCCTGGTCAAAATGACAAATGACATTTTGTCCATCTGCAACCAGGGCTCTCTCTGCCTCCTCATCCTCCTTGACCTCTCTGCTTCTTTCGACACCGTCGACCACTCTATCCTCATCCACTGCCTCTCTTCCTACGTCAACCTCCACGATGCTGTCCTTGACTGGTTCGAATTGTACCTCTCATACCGCCTGAACTTCATCTCCTCAAACGGCTTCTCCTCTAGCCCCCAGATCATCTCGTGTGGCATTCCACAGGACTCTGTCCGTAGTCCCCTTCTCTTCAACATCTATATGCTCCCTCTTGGTGACATCATGCGCAGACATGGGGTCAACTTCCACATGTATGCGGATGACACCCAACTCTACCTCTCTGTCTCCACCCTTGACTCCAGGACCACTGCTGTCCTGACAGAATGTCTGTCAGACATCAAGTCCTGGATGAGAGCTAACTTTCTTCAGTTGAACGTCAACAAGACCGAGGCTCTACTGATTGGCTCCCATCAGCGCCTCCTCACCTCAGGCGCTGACAGCATCACCATCCATGGTTGCACACTCCAACTTGCGAAGCCAGTCCGGAACCTTGGCATCTTGTTTGACCTCAACTATCCTTTCTACCCCACATCTGTGCCATGATCGGCTCTGCCTTCCCTCGCCTCCACAACAGTGCCTGGCTCCAACACTGTCTCACACCGCAGGCCACCAAAACCCTCATACACACCTTCATTACATCGAGGCTCGACTATGCAAACTCACTGCTTGTCGGCCTCCCCAACTCCTCCCTCCACAGGCTGCAGATCATTCAGAACTCTGCAGCCTGTGTCCTCTCCCGCACTAGGCTCCGTGCCCCTATCACCCCATCCTTGCCCAACTCCACTGGCTTCCCATCACACAGAGGATACAGTTCAAGATCCTGGTCTTCACCTTCAAAGCCCTCCACTGTCTTGCTCCCCCCTACCTCTCCGACCTCTTAATCCCCTACCATCCTGTTCACTCCCTCCACTCAGCGGGCTCCGGCCTGCTTCACGTCCCCCGCCTTGCTCGCCCCACTATTGGCAGGCGTGGCTTCCGCCATTCTGCCCCCACCCTCTGGAACTCCATCCCGCAGTCCCTGTATAATTTATCTGGTAAATGTGGAGTCAATGTCAGAAGTAAAATGCATACCCTCTGTTTAAAAGAATTGCAAGTTTTGTATTCACAAGAGGTTCTGATGAAAAAAGGTTCTTTGGCCCATTTCATCTCATTCTTCCAGAACAGTGTCTATGCTGTCTTCCATTTGAGCGTCAAGTATTTATTAACTGAAACACAATACTACCGATGTTGTAAATGAATCCATTGTCCTAACCATTACCTGTAACTTGTTCCAGGATTCCCCTCTGTGTATGTCCTAAACCTGCCCTGCACAATCCATCATTCATGAAATATTACTAACTTTTGTTAGTCAAATACAATAACCCAGAATCATGAGTTGCATCAAGTATTTGCATAAAAATATCAGATTATTATATTTTATTTTGGTAATGGACTTTATTCCTACTTCTCTTCTATAGTAATGGTATATACAAAAAATCAGAGAATTAAATTCTTCAGATGATTTTCTGTTTTTTGTACATCAAAATAAATGATAACCACTTAAGTATTTATTGTTCCTTCCCAGCGTCTTGGGAGGGCCTCCCGAGATGAAGGGCACTATACAATGTAATTTTGTGTTGTAGTATATGTAAGTTTTTATTTTATCCTCAGATTATGTTTATAATGGCATATTTTAACATTGTAAAACTGTCTAAAATATTTTATTGTTGAAAATTAAATTAAATGTGATGGAATATATTGTGCCTCCATGCCCTGGGACATAATTATAAACTCCTTCTTATAATATAAGAAGGACTGAGTTAGCACACTGTCCTTTCATCGCTGACAACTATGAATTAGATTAATTAACTGCAAGATAAATTATCTTTCTATGTAGAACTGAATAATTTGATCATTATCAGTCATTGCAGCTCATAAGAGCTCCTATAATAATATTAATCCTCGCATTTGATATAGCGCTTTTCACATCTTCTAGACATCCCAAAGCGCTTCACAGAATATATACTGTAAAGTGAATTGACTGTATATTTTTGTGAGCAAAACACAGCAGCCAATTGCACACAGCAGTGTACCACAAACAATGATAGAGTGAATGACCAAATTATTATTGTTTCTTCTTTCTTTCTCTGTTTGTTATGAAATGACTGGAGGACAAAATTACAGTATTCCTAAACACATTTTATGCCTTAATTGAGGAACAGAATGCATTTAGCGCACTTTTGTCTCCTAAGGGTGGTTTGAATCCAGTTCCTTCAGAGTGTCATTAAATACTGACATTTTACCAAATGTAGCAATCGCACTCAGGTCTTAGGTTTGTATATTAGGTTAGTAATTCCACCTAGTCTGACCCTATACCATTGTGTTTTAAAAAGTTTTATTTTTGTTTAAATTGTGTTTTTATCTATTTTTGGTGTGTTTGTGTCAGGTGTAATAAAAAGAAGGTAAAGTCATGGTGAAAACTCAATGTACAGATATGCATATGTGAAAGGGAACTTTTTTTCTACTGCCATATAATTTCACTAGTTACTCTGTATATAGATAACATAATATAGTTTATTCTACTGCATATATTCTGTTGTACGTCTTTGTTTTCAGGGAAATAGAGCATTATAATAATATAATAATAATCCTTGCATTTTATATATGCCTTATGACTGTATTTTTTTGGCAAAACGCAGCAGCCAATTGCGCACAGCAGTGTCCCACAAACAGTCGTGGATTGAGTGACCAAATTATTATTATTATTATTTTTGAAGGGATTATTACCCCTGGAAAAACAATCTGCCAATCGAATAACAACCGGGTTCCTACTTACTCTTAGGTAAACAGAGGCATGTGGAGTAAGGAAACTTGCCTAGTGTTTCTCCCTGCCCAGATCCTCTTGCATGCGAGACAAGTGGTCTAACCACTATGCTACAGCATTGGGATAGGAATAAGCTATTTGGCTCTTCAATTCACAAGCCACCTAATTTAATCATGATCTCTAGCTTAAACTCCAGACCCTTTAATATTTCGTTAAGCAATCATCTAATTTATTTTTGAAAGAATTTATGAATTCCGCCTCATTAAGATGGACCCCTACTCTGTGTTTATCTGACCTACTGCTTCCCCATTTAGAAAGTATATTCCACCTGGTGTTACCGCAGACTGTTCTCAATGAATTGTGTCTGTGAACTTCCAACTATTATTCTTTATGCTAAATTGTATCAGCCATGGTATTTACAAAGAGTAATAATACATCTTAAAATTAATCATAAATGTAAAATTCCTGTAAAATCTCCAGCAAGTTTTCTGCTCAAACTCCAATCGATTTTTGTGAGTCACGTTTAGCTTCTAAAATGTGTTCACCAATAACATGATCAGAAACGCAAGCAGTTTGCAAGGCTGTTGAAAACCCTTCCATAACATTTCCTTGACAGCACTCTCAGTTGTTTATGTTTACAGTTGAGTTGCTTGGAAACAAACCAAATAACTAGTGATGTTTTTGTTAGCTCTTGGGTTTGCCCTTGGGTACAACTAAGAAACGGCATAATATCAATTTGAAGAAAATAAAAGGGTTCAACTTGATACAAAATGAACAAATCTGAGGTTATAATTTTGAATGTTGGTGGGACAAAGTTTGCTACCTCTCCTGCTACCCTCAGGAAATGGCGAGATTCTAAGCTCGCACGGATGTTGGAAGGAGGTGACCCTGATATCCGACCAGTCAATGGACAGTTTTTCGTCAACAGGGATGGTAGTTTATTCCGTTATATCCTGGACTTTCTGAGGACTTGTGAACTCACCCTTCCTCCTGACTTCTCTGATTTTAACAGATTGGCAAGGGAAGCAGATTTCTACGATCTCCCATCTTTGGTTGACCTTCTCAACCAGAACCGTTTCAAACAAAGACCTGAGATCTTGGAGGTAAGATTCTCCCTCCAGGAAACATTACTCTTTTTTCAGACTTTTCTGTTCCTGTAACAGTACCATCGAAACATTGGCTGATCGGATTGTAGTCTATGCAGAACAGCCTGGCGAGAACTGGAACCACTCATTCTCAGCCCAGAAATTGATGGCTCCAGTATCATTACAGAGGCCTTCTCATCACGATCTAGTCTTTCACTGTGGAACTGACTACTCAACTGGGGATGAGCTGTCAAGGTAAGCTAGCTTCTATTATACAAATTCTTTTCTAATTTTTTTTGTATATATGTTTATTCACAATGTATTGTTTGAGGTAATCGTATTAGTGGGATTCTTCTACATGTAATAATCAGCAACCTATTTATTTTCAATTCTGTAATAGAACTGTACAGTGTTGAACTTACATCTCCCTTTCCTGAGGATTGTAATTCTCTCAAGTGATTTGGTAGGATAAAGTAAAAGCTATTTGGTGCAACTATTTGATACATTGGTAACATTTATTCAAAATTGTCCTTTGAGTACACAGGATTTTTTAAAATGATGATGCATTTATACGACTTGGAAGCATACAGTGGGAAACTCTTCATGGCATCATATTGGGGACTATTAATTCATTCAATTTTGGAGTCTTTTTTTGTGAGAACTAAGTGCATGCATACAATTCCCAAATTGTGTGTGAGACTTTTGATATTATTTTTTAAAAATCTATCGCTACTAAATTTTGAAGAGTTTAAAAGTGGTCTTTCGAAATACTCTAGAATTTTCAAGAGTGTGAATTAAACTATTCTTCAAAATAGCTCCCCCAGGCGATGTCTCAGAGCACCGCAAGACATTATCCCATGTGAAAGGTGCTGTTGTTGTCAGGAGTGAAAATCAAGCCAACGTACTGGCTCAACCTGTGAAAAGTGAAGTACAAATTAAAAGTGAAGTACAAATTAAAAAGGCATTAGTCTAATTTGTGATATTTCTTAATAGAATTCCATGATCCGGGTTCTGCAATGACAGTTTCTTTCAATAACCTCAAGTAGCTAAGCGCCATGGGATGTCCACCTGATGTGAAAGATGCTAATATAGATGGAAACAGAACCACAGTAATTTAAAGAACAGGAGGCCATTCGACCCGTCCTGTCTGTGGGATGGCTCTTTCAATCCATTTATCTGCCCTTCCCCCATACTCTAAAGTTTACTCATCACTTTATCTCCCTCAACACCTCCGTACCTCTTCCCCTTTCTCAACCCTCCACCATCACATACCATCCATAGGAAAAAAATTCCTCCCTCTCCCTCGCTACTCCCCTTTAGTCATCTGAACTCCTACACCTCTGGCCCTCACTGACCGATCTCCCCTCTCTTTTCTCCACAACTCCCTCTCCTCCATTCTGGACTCCCTTGCCCCCCTTACCTCCCGAACTGCCTCATACTCCCGTAAAGCCCCCTGGTGCACCAGCCATCTCCGTTCCCTCAAGGCACAAATGCGAGCTACCAAACGTGCCTGGACCAAATCCAGACTAACGGTCCATCGGCAGATTTGGCTTCACCACACCAAGACCTACCGCTGTGCTCTTGCCTCTGCCAAATTCTGCTTCTACTCCAAGCTTATCTTGGAGGCAAAGTACAACCCCAGGCTTCTCTTTTCCACTACAAACCGTCCCCTCCGTCCACCCCATGCCTTGCCCATCCTCTCCTCAAACTGTGAGATGCTGGACTTCCTCGAATCCAAAATCGAGGGGATACATTCAGCCACCTCTGCCCCGTCCACAGCCACCCCCAGATCACCTCTCCCTCATGACCCACTCCCCACCCATTCCCCCCTTTACTTCTTCGACCCTATCTCTCTCTCCTCCCTCACCATGACTGTCCGCAAACTGAAACCCACCACCTGCTCCCTCGATCCCATCCCCACCTCTCTCCTCATCTCCCAGCTCCATCTTCTGACCCCTTTCCTGTCCGACGTCTTCAACCTCTCCTTGTCCACTGGTTCAGTTTCTACCCCCCTAAAAACAGCCACCATCACCCCCATCTTGGAAAAACCTTTTCTACTGTCCAGCTACCGCCCCATCTCTAACCTCCCATTCCTCTCCAAGGTCCTGGAACGAGTTGTCACATCCCAGCTACGCTCCTCTTTTTTCGCCGTTCCCTCTTTGAACTCCTCCAATCCGGCTTCGCGCTGCCCACAGCACGGAAACAGCCCTGGTCAAAGTCACTGACAATGACATTCTAAACATCTGTGATCAGGGCTCCCTCTGCCTCCTTGTCCCCCTCGACCTCTCTGCTGCCTTCAACACGGTGGACTACTCCATCCTCATACACCACCTCTCCTCTTTACTTAATCTTTGCGGACCTGCCCTTGCCTGGTTCGATTCCTATCTCTCTCACCGTCTCCACTTTGTTGCCTCTAATAGTTTCTCCTCCAGCCCCCGCATTGTCACATCTGGCATCCCCCAGAGCTCTGTCCTTGACCCTCTCCTCTTTAATATCTACGTGCTCCCCCTTGGTGACATCATCCGTAGACATGAAGTCAACTTCCATAGATATGCCGATGACACCCAACTATCTTTCTACCTCCACTCTCAACTCCAGGACCACTGCTGTCCTGACAGACTGTCTGTCGGACATCAAGTCCTGGATGAAGGCAAATTTCCTATAGTTGAATGTGAACAAGACTGAGGCCCTTCTGATTGGCTCACCCCAGCGCCTCAGCACCTCAGGCTCTGGCATCAACCTCCATGGTTGCACACTACAACTCACCAAGCCAGTCAGGAACCTAAGTGTCTTGTTCGACCCTCAACTGCCTTTTCTTCCCCACATCCAAGCCATGACCCGCTCTGCCTTCCCTCATCTCCGTAACATCGCCCGACTCCGTCACTACCTCACCCCTCAGGCCGCTGAAACTCTTGTTCATGTCTTCATCACATCCAGGGTCGACTATGCAAATGCCCTGCTTGTCGGCCTTCCCAACTCCTCCCTCCGCAGGCTGCAGATAATCCAGAACTCTGCAGCCCGTGTCCTCTCCTGCACCAAACTCCATGACCCCATCTCCCCCATTCTCGCCCAACTCCATTGACTCCCTATTCTTCAGAGGATCCAGTTCAAGATCCTGGTCCTCACTTACAAAGTCCTCCATGGCCTCGCCCCACCCTACCTCCATGAAATCCTAACCCCCTACCAACCCGCCCATTCCCTCCCCTCAGCTGGCTCTGGCCTGCTCCTCATCCCCCTACCCACCCACCCCACCATTGGCGGGAGAACCTTCAGCCACTGGTTAAGAACCCCAACTTCTGGAATTGCATCCCCCAATCACTCCGCCTCACCCCCTCCTTAGCCTCCTTCAGGTCCCACCTCAAACCCAAGCAAGTCTGTCTCAAGCAGAATTTCCAGCAGGGCAGTCCTATCTGTGTGTGAAAAAAATTCTTCTAACCTAATTTCTCTTTATTGATTCTATCAAAACTCCTCAGAATTGTAATTGTTTCATTGACCAAAGTCACAGTTCCTCCAGTCTCTGCTCATAGGCCAAATTTGCATTGTAGGTTACGCCAACCCATACATTTTCAGAGTTCCCACTGGTTGATTTTAACTTTATTCCTTTCTAAGCAATCCCATTAAGAAATACAGAAAATTAGACTCTATTATTCCAGGACTGTGTCATCAAATTATGTTCATGATGAGTATTTGGAAGAATGTTTTATACTTCAATAATCTCCATTCCAATTGGATATATAGAATGATTATTTTATTGTGATTGCTACTTGATTGTTTCAGGTATGTGTCGATTCATCCCGATCAAAGAAAGCTTATCAATGGCAACAATGTCCTGGGTCTACTTGTTGACATTTTATTGAGGGAAGGATTCCGTCTCATCAGCACCAGGACAATTTCTCCAAAGGAAAAAGTGGAATGTTATACGTTCGAGCGAACCAGGAGAAGTGAGCTTCTTACTATTTCTGAGCAGCAGGGAGGCGAAAGTGTGAATGCAGTATATTTAAAATCAGGAAAATCACAGTCCAAAAGGAAATGATAAACTGCACCATGTCAGAACTGTCAACAGGTTCTGCGTTGTGGCACATTTTGATTAAAAGCATATGGATATGTTTAAGAACATTTACCACATATGTATTGATTCAAATTTCATTTTGTATTGTATCATGTTGTAGAGAAGACATCTACCCAGCATGGAACCATGGAACACCCCTGATTTCTTGCGGGGAGATGTAATGTAGTTGTCAAGAATATTTTGGTAAATCCATTCAAATAAAAATTAATGTTACTTGGATATTTCATGTGTAAATTTGTTGTGAAAAAGAATATTATTCAGCAATAGGTCATTCTTTCCTCTTTTATTAGTCTTTAATTTTACAAAGTCCACAATATATTCTCAACACACTTAATTTCAACTGTTACAATATATATGCTCCATCTGTATAGACATATTTCATCCTGAGAAATAAACAACTTGCATTTATATAGCGCCCTTCACTTGGTGAGGTGTCCCAGAGCACTTAAACAGTTCAGTATGACATTAGCACAGACTAGTTTCTATTCTATAATATTCTATGTAAATCAATGTCATTATTCTCTCTTCATACATTCTCTGGATTATCAATAATAATCTTTGCATTTGATATAGCGCCTTATCATGTCTTGATTTATCAAGACGCAGGGAGGTCAGGGCAGGGTTACATGGAGCAGGCCAGTGTCTATCAAGCAGAAGGAGCAGGAAGGTACTAGTAGGCTGCAGAGGTAGGGAGCAAGACCGTGGACAGCTTTGAAAGCGAGGACAAGGATCTTGAATTCGATTCTGAGTGGTTACAGAGCCAGTGATGCTGGGTGAGGATAGGGGTGATCTGCTCACAGACTTGGGTGCTGGAGAGGTCATGAGCTGCAGATTTCTGAATAATTTGTAGTCTGTGGAGATAAAAGTTGGGAAATCTGCCGAGCAGGCAGTTAGCATAGTTCAAGCCTGGATGTGTTGAAAGCATAGCTAAGGGTCTCGGCGACTAGAGGGGAGAGTTCAATTCCATAATCATTAAAATGCATTTCACAGTCTGCAGTGTCTTGGCCAACAATCCTTTTTCTTGGTTCTTTGTGCAGCGGGTGTTAACTCTGACTGCATTTATTTATTTATTTGTCCTATTTTGTAAATAAAGTTTCTGAGTGTGATTGAGAGAAGACACAGGAAGAAACTTCCTTTTTTTTCAGAGTGTCATGGAATCTTTAATGCTTATCTAGAATCCATCCAGCTTTTTAATGACATCTAAATCTGAACATATGTACCAAACATTTTTACATTATACAGTACGTATCAAGTGATATTGGTGCTCCCTGAAATCAGTCATCATTTGCATTTAAAATGTGGGAACAGGAAATGGCAGATTAGAATGGATAATACATGTTATATGAAAGGAGTAGGTTAAAAAAAATCTACATACACGTTAATAAAATATCCTTTAAGAGCTCAATATTCCTAGAGGTAATTTTCCCTTGTAGATTTGTGCAGTCAGGGTAGACAACAGTCAATTCACTTTGCAGTATATTCTGCGAAGTGCTTTGAGACGACTGACATAAGGCGCTATATCATCTGCAAGGATTATTATTTTATTATAACCTTCTGTGCCTGAGACAAAACTATTACCAACTGAGCCAGGTCGATACAACTATCTTGGTCCTTCTCCAGTTATTTAGCTAGAATTGGGAATACATTAGTTTGTGAAAAGGAGTAGGAACAATGTTGGGCTTGAGCTCACAACCCAGCATCACATAATACTGCATACCAAGACATCACATATTTACAAATGTTGATGGAGAAACCTTGCATGATTATAAATTGACTTCAAAGACTACACCAAAAGGAATAGTTTTTCTTTTTAAAACAGGTAGATCATATTGCCTCACTGACTTGGCAAAAGCAGGACCAAGAAATAATCAAAGAATATACCAACCAATTCATTTTTGGGGCCCACTTCTCATTCAGTTCAGTAAATGAATCAGTACTACAATGGGGGTATTTGAGAAAGATATTCCAGTTGGCTTGAATTTTCATTGATCCAAAACATATGTCGCTAATAACTTTATCAGAAAGTATGATTTCTCAAAGGAATTTATTCACAAAGATCTGTTGGAAAGGTTCTTTTTCAACAAAGAGACATGTAATGATAGGCAGAAAATATCAGATTTGTTTTCTATGTTGGGGTATGAAGGGAGCTTGAATTAAAACACATTTGTATAGTATATCAGTTTTACAAAGAATTAGAGAGTAATATTTGTGGTAGTTTAAGGGTTGCTTGTGTTATTTAAGGAACGTTCAATAACTACCAGCAGATAAAGAACTCATCTAAGGGTAAGTGTTCATTTTCTGGTCTAAGTGACAGCATTTTGTTTTAACCCAGAAGTGATTGTTCTTGTATTTAAAATTTAGGCCCTACATTTGACTCTACCTTAAATTGTTGTTTTCATTGTTGATCTGCTGAGGACCTCAATGTGTTCTCTCCTTTGCCAAAAAAATAGTTCTGTGATCATGCAGGTTTGTGTTACTTAATGAATGTTCAATAACTATCACCAGATGGAGCACCCCTAAAACAGGTAAGTGACCCATGAGCAATCACTGAAAGTTATTTTCTTGGAATAAATTCAAAGACCATTGGAAATAATCCCCAATCTTGAATCCAAAATAGCAGCACCCAGGGGTTTTCAACTAATTTTGAGTGCTATCATTATTCATAAGTGGAGGGAGGGGGTCATTTTTAAACATATTCTAACAGAACAGAATGCGTTTAGGAAAACCATAATTTTGAGGTTCAATCATCATGATGACTCTAAAATGCTTACAAGTGCTCTTAAGTTACAAATATTCAGTTCTTTGGTTTGGTAATCAAAACCTGATCTAGACTGGGGAAGATGAATCCTACAGACTATTACAGCACATAAACAGATAATTCATTCTATGATATCTGCCCTGGTAACGGAGAATGCCGAGGCATCACCTGCCAACATGGGGTCAAGTTCCACACGCATGCCAATGATACTTAACTAGTTACCTTTGCCTACATCCTAGATTCCAGGCCCATTGCTGTCCTGAGTGACTGTGAGTCATTTATACAATAAAACGACAATGTCTGTCTGTCAGTGCATCTGACAATCAAACAATAACTGATTGACAGACATGATTTATACCTCATCAGAAAAGTCATGCACCTGGCAGTGTCATGGGCATATTTTTTGGGGGAATCTCCTATCATTCATGAACTATGGTAAAACTTAAGCCTCACAATATGAGGTATCCTTAATCATGCTGCCACGTCACTCGGTTGTGACATTATCCATTGTGACATACAGAATATAATGGCTTGCAGACAAAAAAAATCTGCGACTGTGAGAGTTGTCATGTGAGCTACAGTCCTCCCATGTGGGACAGACAGAGCGAGAGACTGAGATAGTGAGAGAGCCAGAGAAACTGAGAGAGAAAATATATTATAAAGTGTAGTGACTGTGTGTTTTATGGGAGAGACTGGGATAGAGACAGAGAGAAACTGAGATAGTGAGAGAGAGGGAGACTGGAAGAGTCAGAGAGATTGTGAGAAAATATACTGAAGAAGTCCTCCCACAGGAGTCCTTTCAGCTGAGTATAATGTCTAAACAAAATGTCTGTCTGTGTGTCAATCTACATTCCATATTGGATCCTTTGGTTGCAAGCGAAGCTGCAACTGGTACAGCTAGTATATTATAAAGTGTAGTGACTATTTTGTGGGAGAGATACTGAGAGAAAGACAGAGAGATTGAGATAGTGAGAGTGACAGAGAGAGATTGAGAAAGAGACCAAGAGAGAAAGAGTTAGAGAGAGAAACTGAGAAAGAGAGACAGAGATAGAGAGAGAGACTGAGAGTGAGAGAAACCGAGAGAGAGTCTGAGAAAGACAGTGAGACTGTGAAAAAAAATATTAAAGGAGTCCTTCCAACTGAGTATAAATAAAGACGAAATGTCTGTCTGTGTGTCAATCTACATTCCATATTGGATCCTTTGGTTGCAAGTGAAGCTGCAACGGGCACAGCTTGTAAATTCTAAATCAGCATCACTTGCTTTCAGCGGAATATCAACAAAACCAAAACCTTGGATCTCAATTCATCAACCATCCTGGTTGTTAACTATACTTCACTTTAGGTGTAACCTCAATGTTTTTGAACAACTCTTATCTCTCCTTTAAGACATATTAGCTAGGCTGTGATCAAGGAAAGTTTTTTCCACCTCGAAAACATTGCCTGCCTACATACCATCTTACGCCTGCCACCACTGAAATTCTCATCCAGCTGTATCATCTTCAGACTGGATTTTACCAACCAACTCACCTTCAAAATTCCTCTTTGATCATGCCTTCAGTCATATTCCTCATTCTCATACTTCATGTGAAGCACTTTGACATTCTCCTACATGAAAGTCTTTGTATAAATGTAATTTGTATTTTGATTGGATCACAACAGCGGGATTAGGTCTCTTTGGTGTATTGATATACACTGCCATGTAGTTTTTCAAGACAGGTTTTATTCACAAGAAACCATAGACTCATCAGATGATGTTCTACTTTATATCCAATTGTTTGACAGTTTGCTCCCTGAACACTGAAAGGCATTGTTCTTGAACATAAGCAATAAAGGGGCTTGGCACAGTAGGACTCTTTTTGGAAATCCTGGATTTG
Organism: Callorhinchus milii; assembly: GCF_018977255.1. NCBI lineage: Eukaryota > Metazoa > Chordata > Chondrichthyes > Chimaeriformes > Callorhinchidae > Callorhinchus > Callorhinchus milii. The sequence continues at coordinate 15,507,427 of NW_024704745.1, read as the reverse complement.
TAGTTGATACTGCCAAGTATCCTTGGGAGTTCACAATTGTCTGAAGAGAAACTTCAAATGTAGTCTGGTACAGGGACCTGTGAAAATGGCTACTGCCATGATAAAAAAATGTAGTGTTCCGTGATCAGAAACTTCTAATCAAATTGCAAACACCAGTCCTTCCTCGTATGTGCAAGTTTTTAAAAAATGTCAGTTTTTAAAATAACCATTTTATTGTTCCAAGATTTTACATACAAAACCGTACGGTGTGGAACCTTCTAAATCTTCGTTAAAACTTTGTTTATTCCTATTTTTGTGTAGAATATAATTTGTAGAAAGATACCACGCTAAGGATTAACGGAGAAGAATGTGGTGCCAGAGAGAAAAAAAAATATTCAGGACCCCGGGACATCCTCCCGACACGAAAGACGTTATACAAATGTAATTCGTTGTTGTAGTATGGGATTAAGTGTACTTTTCCAGTCTAATCTTTGCTTTTTTGCTTTCAAACTAAGAAGATAGTTAAGAGCAGGCTTCAAGGGAATAGACGGTCTTGATTCAATGCAGAGGTTTTGGCCATTCAGAGTTCTGACCAAAAATGTTTTAATGGTCAGTCAGGGTTTGATACATGCAGAAACCAATCAGTGTATGTATACTAAACTAGACAGAGTTCCATATATGCATGCCATTTACACGTGAGAATTTCCCATTGTCTGGAATGGAAATATCTCAGATACATATCTTTACTCATCAAGTGACAGTTCCACAATTGGAAGTAAAGAGCTTCAGTCTTCAAATATACAGTCAATTCACTTTACAGTGTGTTCTGTGATGCGCTTTGGGACGTCCTCCCGACGTGAAAAGCGCTATATCAAATGTAAGGATTATTATTATTATCATCAACCTTATTGCTGTTTAAGCAGAAAACATCAATAGATTTAAGAGAAAACTTGATGCATACCTAAAGGAAAGGGAAATAAGGGGATATGTGGGAAAGAGCATTTGGAAGGACGGGGACTCGTGTGGAGTATAAAGAATAGCAATGGACTAGTTCGGCTGAATGGCATATTTATGCAATTAAGTTTTAAAAACACGTTACTTCATTATGAATAAGTTTGTAATTTGATCAAAAATCAACATAGTGAAGACCTGAATCTAGGTCATGTTCCCAAAGAAATTAAAGTATTAATTCTGTTGGATTCAAAGAACCTGCTTAGTCCAAAAAGGCATATTTTTCATTCAAGGCAAGAATCAATAGTACGGACCAATTATTCTAATGTAAGTATAGATATATTTAGATATTAGGTATTACATAAATACATACAAGAGAATTATTTAATAATGGAATGCATTTTATTTAATATTAGGTATTACATAAATACATACAAGAGAATTATTTAATAATGGAATTCATTTTATTTAATCTTTCTGCCTCTCAGTATATTTGAAAAATTCTTTCACACACATTTCTTAAAATGGCAAATTATTCTTCTGAAACTTTGTTCAGTTTAATTCATTACAAAATGCTGTCAAACCTCATCTTACCTGTAGCACCCCTTGTAGACCGAGGGCTCCTTTGTGACCTCTGGTAGCAGCAGAAACAGTCAGCCTTACTCCAGCAGCACAATTAATACTGGGGGCATTGGAAAAAGCGTAACTCCAATATTTACGTGCTGCTAAAGCACTGCTGACATCAATAATTGGGCTCACTTTCAAAGTATAATACGCCCATGTACTAGGTCAAGGTGTTTAGAATTAAACCCACGATATAAATTGACATTTTAATGGAAATAAACAGATTAAACTCTTGTGTTCATATGGCAGCACAACATGGCCTGTATCTCCATACAACTCACAAACCATTATGTGCTGCTACATCACCACAAAGTCTTCACAGTTGGATAAGCAAGTCTTACCACTTTCCCATTTGTTACAAATATAGCACAACAAAAAACAAAATAATCAATACAAACCTAGTTAAGCAATTTTTTTTAAATTGAAAAACACAGGTATAGTCAAAACCCAATAAGTAGCAGACTAACCAGGTTAATAAAATCAAGACAGTACAGTAATTACACTTTTAAAAAAAACTGTAGATTGCAGAAAGGATGAAGTCCAAGAGAAGTAACGAGTAGCCATCTTGAGGTCCTGGGAAACAATGAGTTAGAGTAGGCCATTAGTAGTGCCTTTAACCAGTAAGCCATTAGGAAAGCTTAAAACTGTTCATTACACACCACCATCAGATCTAAATGCATTTCATAAATACATACTCCATATGGAAGATGTCATCTGCAGTCACACTCCAGAAGTCTTCTAAGTAGAGACAGACATGAAGCTTCTGTGAGGTACAAATTGAGTTGTGATAACCAAGAGATACTTTATGAACATACTTTCCTGGGCTGAAAATATAAAGCTATGTGGAAGATTGCTGTATTGGAGTCCGATGCACTTCATTACTTTAATTTCTACCAGGCATTCTGTTTGAATCCAGGGGAAATACTGGAACAGATGGAAAATCCACAAAACATGATGTCATATCTCGGCATCAAGCATTGGATCCATCTGTCATGGCTATCTTCGGCAGCAAATTACTTAGTCAGCTTGGTGCAGATTTTGAAACTGCTTAGGGAATCCGTAGTGGCATGGGTTTAAGCTGTTACGATTGTTTTCAGGTAATGGAGTATTTTGGTGCGGAGCTAATCCTCTGATTTGGAAGTTAATTGTTCTTTATTTACGCTGCAACTCAAACTCATTTACACCAGTTTGGGAAGCACGTTTTACTGAATAAGCTAATCGATTTGCTTCCCAAGATAACTTGTTCAATGATCAATATTTGGCCATAAACATCAGTACTGGGAATACTAGGGGTCAATACACCAATTGGAATTTGCAGTGCTGCAATGTTATTGGTACAGCTTGGAGTAAACAATATTCACATTAATGGAGAACAATTTGGATGCAATCTTAATATGGTTTAACATCTGAAAAATTATTTTATTTTCAAATCTAATTAAATTCAGTCAAAAAAAGTAAAGTGGATTCAACAAAGTTAGGTACCAAGACAAAGGAAATTTGTCAGCAGGAATTTGAAAACAGTGAAGTACAAGAAAATAAAACTTTCCAGAATTTTTCAGTGCTCAGACAAATGAGTAAAAGTTAAAACCTGCAAAGGCCTGCAGAATTGAAGAGGAGGTTAAAATAAAGTCCCCCTAATTTAAAAATATTAACTAAAGGAAGACTGAGACAGCTATATAATACCGGTACCAGAAAATAACAGGTATTCTTAAAGTGTAGGGGTCATTTAGAATTGTCTGTGATTAGACCTCATAAAGTAAAGTAGTGGAACTTGCTGCCTGAAGCAGTGGTTGAAGTAATGGAGATGCATTTTTAAGAGAAAGCTAAGACATACTCAATGGAGAAGGGAATATAAGGGTAAGGAGTGAGAGGAGACTCCTGTGGACTAGTTGGGCTGAATGGCCCATTTTCATGCTGTACATACAGCCCATTTAAAACCTGAATGAGGCCATTGTTATTGGATACAAAAATAAAAAGAGGTAATGGTGAAGAACAAATAAAATGAATACCTGATATAAAGGAACAAGTCGCTGCAAATCAACTTTGCTCACACCTCTCCCTCCATTCCCTACTCGAACACCTCCAGTTTGGTTTTCGCCTTGCCCACAGCACAGAGACAGAGCTAGTCAAAGTAACAAATGACGTCCTCCCTCTCTGTGATCAGGCTCCCTCTGCCTCCTTATTCTCCTGGACCTCTCCGTCGAGTTCGACAGTCGATCATCCTCCTCAAGTCCTACTTAACAAACCGCCAACAATACATCTCAGCAAATAGTTTTTCCTCCCACCTCCGCCCGGTCACCTGCGGGGTAGACATACATATTTCTCATACAGAAACTTCAGGGAGCTCATACTTCCAGGTTGTCTTTTAGTGTTCAGGTCTAAATCAAATAATATTAATCCTTGAATTTGATATAGCGCTTTTCACGTCTTTTAGACGTCTCAAAGCACTTCACAGAATATACTGTAAAGTGAATTGACTGCATTTTTTTTTGTGGGTGAAATGCGGCAGCCAATTGCGCACAGCAGTGTCCCACAAACAGTCGTGGATTGAAGTGACCAAATTATTATTTTTTTTAATCTTGAGGGATTATTATCAGGTGTGTGGAGTAAGGAAACTTGCCCAAGGTTTTGCCCTGCCGGGAATCAAACCCAGGTGTGAGGCAAGTGCTCTAACTACTGAGCTACAGGACTTCACAACATGGATATGGATGACACCCAAATCTACTTTTCCTCCTCCAGCTGTGACTCCCAGTTTGCTGATGTCCTGTCAGCTTGTTTGACAGACATCAAGGCCTTGATGAGTGCACATTTCCTGCAGCCGAATGTATGCAAGACAGAAGCCATACACTTTGGCTCCCGTCAATGTCTTATCTCCTGTGGGAGATAAGACGCCCACAACCTCGAGTTCTCCCTCAGACTCACCAAACTTATGTGCAAATTCGGCGTCAGGTTCCATCCCCAGCTTTCCTTTCTACCCTACGACGATTCCCTTACCAGGACCGCTTTTTTCCTCCTACGTCACATTTCCCACCTCTGTCCGTACATCAAAACCAACACGGCCGAAACCCTCATCCACGCTTCGTCACATCCCAGCTGGTTCTCCCTACCTATCCAAATTACCCCCTACTCAACCACACACTGCCTCCGCTCGTTTGACTCCGGCCTACTATTTGTCCCTTGTCTCCTCTGCTCCACCAACGGTGGCCGGCTGTGCCTTCATCCACTACCCCCTGAAACTCTGTAACTTTCTCCCTCAATCCCTCCACCTTGCCCCCTCCTTCCCACCTTCAAATCCTGCCTAAAGACCCTTCATTTTAATCATGCTTACGATCACCTCCTCCCTCTCCCCATGGCTTGGCGTCAGACTCTGCCTCTGTCAAGCGCTCCAGGACGCTGCATGAAGGGCCCTATATAAACACAAGTTATTGTTGATAAAAACAGAGTCCAAGCAAGAAAAAGTAAAATGAAACATTGGTAAACTAATGCTTAAAATAGATTGTGGACAGGAAGAAAACTGGAGTGAGTTGGACAGAAGAATACATTAGGAGTCTCATACAGTGACTGTGAAACTGGAACACAAATTTAGTCTAGATTGAACGTACCACAGCCACCAGTGAGGTAGATGTTTGATAAGAAAGGGGTATCGGCAGGGAAGGAGGGCTCTGGCCTATTCTGACCTGTTGCTTAACATCTGGAGGTGGAGACAGTTTCACGGCGGGCACTTTACCTGAAGTCTGGATTTGTGAATACATGTTTGTATATGCAGTGCTTGGTATCCACCTTGATTTGTAAACAGTTGCTGTTGAAGCTCTGAACCTCCAATTGGGGACTATCCTGTTGAGGGTGGAAGGCTGTGGATAAACAGGGTCTCCTGTTCTAATTCAATGCGTTTGGGCATCTGTGGTGGTCTCAGTCTTCCAAGTTCCTGAGCTAAATGGGTCTGCAGTACTCCAGGGCACTGCTAATCACAAAGCAGTCACCCTGGCTCACCGGCAGGACTTAAGACAGACAAACATGGGAGCAGGGGTTCTTCCCACTGACTCAAAAAAAAATCTAACATGAGGCTTGGTAAGCTAGAGTCAATGTTTGAGCATAAAATATTCATGTAACCTTACATAACACTAAACATGGGACGAGTAAACATTTTAATTAGTGAAGTTTGCAACTTGCACGGTTTAAACATGTGTTAGCACGAGTCATTTCAACATAATATTCTGTGTTAGGTGTTTAAGTTCAGATACCTATGAATATATTTACTGAATTCTGGGACATACCATAGCAAACATATTAGAAGAAAAGAATGCCCAAATTTAAATATTGTTTTAGCTGATTTCAAGATTTTTAAAAATATATATTTTATAACTGTACTGAGCCCAATGAAAGCACTTGTGTGGGGAACCTGTAAATCAATTATGAAAGTACAAGCTGCAATGTTTCTCAACTCCACTGAAGTGCTGCTTAAAATCATGTGTGTTTAAGCAAGTTATTAGGATTTAAATCAATTTGATAAAAAATAGCTTAAAAACTACTTGGATCTCAACTTAGTGGAGAAAAAATATACAGAGAAAAAGTTCCAAGTCGTGAAAGCCATGCCTTTTAACCATGAAAAAAGGCAATGGAGGAGATGGGACATGCCTGTTGTGCTGAAGAGAACTACAACAATAGTTTTCTACGTTTAACCTAGATCCATTACATCCCAAAAATATTTTTAAGCACCTTATGTGTGTGCAGGGATTCTTATCAGTTAGGTACGATTATAAAATATATTTTTTTTTAGTATTGAGGCCTTGGTATAGATTGGCAACATTTTCAAAACAAACAAAATTTGGCCAAGATTATATCTTGCAAGATATACTAGTTGTATCTGTTTTTATATTTCCACCACTTAAAAAGTTGAGTATATTTTCCTACCTCCCTAATCAAATGATGGCAGTTTATCACACAATCATCCAGGCAAATGTGGCAGCCAACTTTTCACAATGCAATGTCCCACCAACAGCCATGAAGGGAATGACCAATTTTATTTGGGAGAATTGTTTAACACTCGCCTGAAAATGAATCTCGGTATATCGTCTCATTCGAAAGATGGATGAGGCAAACCTTTTGCTCATTTTGATTGCTCATTTCGGTTATTTTACTGCCGAAAGAAATAGTACTTCCAAGTTAATTCATTAGAAGTTGATGTTTAGCTTATGTGAGAACTAAACAAATAGATCTAAAACCCAACAAGCATCTTTTTTCCACAATTCAATTACACATTTAATCTTGTTGCAATTTTTAAAAAATGGTCAACATATAATACTTTCTGCAATGCATTTAATTTAACACCACCGAAATGAGGCATCACCTCAATATGCCTCATTTGGGTTTCACAAAGAGAGGTATTAATAGGGTTGTACAAATAGATCACCAGGCGATAATTTAAAACTATTTTTTCCCTTTCAGTTTTTGAAATCAAAACGTGAAGTACAGAAACTTTTCTTTTTACTTCAATAATTGATGTTAAAAGGTGGATTATGTTTGTTTGAAAATAGTTAATTAAAAGTTTCCCCACATAGAGCAAGGAATGCTGGGAAATATAGTTCAATAAACCTCTGACAGAAACCACGTCAAGATTACAACAATCTAATAATAATTGCATTTCATATATCACCTATAACATTTAAAATATTTCATAGACACAGGAAATTGCTGTCAGGTGTAGCGCTTGCATTTGTAGGCAACCCTGCTCTTATACAGTGCTCAATCTTGCAGTCCAGTTAAGAAGTAGAAGTGCAATGGGCACAAGCAGCCCCAAGACAAATTATGAGCTCCCAAATGCCCACTTGAAGCTCATGGATACAAACACAAGTCTCACAACAAATCCAACCTGTTCTCTCAACCAGCAAAGGTGAGATTCTATGGAAGTTCAAAGATGTAAAGTTTGAGGCAAACATTACATTGGACCAAAGTACATTTTACTGAATCATAACAGAATTCTAAATGTTATGACATAAGATATCTACGTACTTATCTATTAATCATCTATTAACCAATAATAATTTGGTCACTTCAATCCACAACTGTTTGTGGAACACTGCTGTGCGCAATTGGCTGCTGTATTTCACCCACAAAAAAATGCAGTCAATTCACTTTACAGTATATTCTGTGAAGTGCTTCGAGACGTCTAAAAGGCGTGAAAAGCGCTATATCAAATTCAAGGATTAATATTAATATTATTTGATTTAGACCTGAATACTAAAAGACAACCTGGAAGTATGAGCTCCCTGAAGTTTCTGTATGAGCTCCCTGAAGTTTTACTTCAAGGAATAATAATACTTGCAATTGATATAGCGCCTTATCCTATCTTCGAGCGCTTAACAGAATATACTGTAAAGTGCATATTTTGTGGACGAAATGCGGCAGCCAATTGCGCACAGCAGTGTACCACAAACAGGCGTGGATTGAGTGACCAATTTATTTATGATAGTCAGAATAGGAATTGCAGACATTGAAGGCACTGTTCATTGAATATTAGTACTTGGATGAGGTCTGGGAGCTAATTTCTCCTTTAAATGATAGCCAAAGTATAGATATTTCTCTCTTTGAATTTCGTTCTACAATTCAATACTTGAGAACTCTGAGGTTTTTCCATTTTCAATACAAGTCCTTTCCAATGATCCTTTCATCTTCTCAAATATTCTATGCTTTATATTAAGGGTTTGAATTAATGTACACATGATCAATATTTCACACATTTTGTTTAGTTTTGTTGCCTGATTAATATGCTGCAAGAGAAATTGTATGAACAGCTTAGTTGTATGAATAGCTAGCTTGATACATTTGGTCAAACTAGAATTTTAGCTATCATGTTAATATCTAAAACTGATTCTTAATTTTAAAAGTTATGTTTTTTACTCTTGTGCTCGTCATTGGCAGGGAGGTAGCATGAGCATTCAGAACAACTTGAAGGTGGTTTAGTTCTGTTTTGCTCCTCATTATTGTTAGTGTGATTTTACTCCCAACTCAGAATTTTATTTATTTATAAGTGACTACTGTGAAAACTGTAAATATGTTAATACAAATTCTTCCCTCCAACTCTATACAGTGCTTACAGAGGAAGTACGTTAATTCGTAATATACAAATATTGCCTGTAATCTACACTAGTTCCATACAGCACTTCAAGCAGTTCCTTATATTTGCAGATCACAATAAATGAATTCATTTATTTGCATTCGATTCATGTCATGTGGATTTTTATTTTTTTCCAGACATATGTTTCAATAAACACTTAAGGTAATACTTATGAAAATACTTTACAGCAGGTACTTCAAAGTAATTACACTTCAATAATACTTTTGTAAATATATTCTTCAAAAGTATGATAAGGTACCATATTACAACTTTCTTCAAAAAAAGAAAAGTAACTATTCAAAGAACAATGTGCATCAAAACTTCAAAATATGCTAAGTACCTGCTTCACATTAGAAGCAACAAGGCTACAAATCTTACATTAAAACTAATCAGTAAATAGTAATTCTAGCAGTAGAAAACAACTGGAATGTTGAGTTATTCAGCCTTTCACAATGCATAATTTCCGTTCACTGTTTAAACTGGCATATAAAAGTCATCATTTATAAAGTGTGCAATTAGGACTAAAATATATTGCCTTTATTAGCAACTCAAATTTTCCAACTTTAACTGACGTTTTGTAGTTATTTGTTTTAAGTAGTACGAATAAGCCACATACAAGTCTATGAAATGTTTTCTATCACAAGTACCCATGACATGGTATTTTCATCTTGTATTTTACAGGCTGATAACTGTATCAAGTAGCTCCAATCCTTTTGGATGCGTACAAATACCATTTTAAGATAAATGGAATAAAGAATGATTATGGACCAAATAAGAAATCGTTTTGAATCTACAAAAATAGACTGCTGATTGCTTAATCTTTGTAATGCTCCCCAGAACAGAAAAGCAGCATTAAACAATACGTTCTTATTTACTGTCCGTTTTTATTAAAAAGAAACACTAGTATGAGTAGCCATTTTCACCTTACCTTGTGGAATATCCTGCTTTAATAAGATACAAACAGATTGATTTGCCAAGCCTATCTGACCAGGCCATGCCAGCTGCCTACTGATATGCTGTATTTCATGTTATTTTCACCCACACCCGATGCTTTCATTAATTAAGTATTTTTAATAAAAAATATCAACAATTCAGAAACAAACATAATTAAAGCAAGTTATATTATAAAACCTGAGTTCTAAGGAGATTGTTAGGTGGCAGTTTGCCAAAAGGCGTAGGTTCTTTCGCATACAAAATAAAGTGTGTGTGTGTGTGTGTGTGTGCGTGGGGGGGGTGGAGGGAGGAGAAAGTAAAGAAGTTTAAAACGTTTCATTCAATATTTCTGGTTTACAAGAATTAAATAGTATATGTTTTATAAATATATTTTTGAAACGGAATTAAAAAATGAATGTTTCCTAAAATTGTGAAACTGCTCAATGTACAACTGTTTTGAAGTGTTTTGATTTACACGATTCTTAGATATCCTGCTAAATAATTACAAACTGCATTACTGTCTATGTCAGGCAGTTAAACATTCTGTTCTACTTAAAACGCATACTGAAATAGATCTAAAAGCTTGTCAAACCTATGTGAATTTTTTCAACAAAGATGAAGAAACATTTTGCACAAACCCAAGCAAAAATCCTCTGCACTGCTGACAAGACGCATGTGAAAACTCAAGGGGGTGTCTTTATGCCACAAAATAGTTTATATACGCATAATTTTTGTGTCCATTACAGGTGCATTTTTTTGGTTTAAAAAATTAAAACCATCTGCGTGCAATTGTTTTTAAAGAAGCATCACGCTAGCACAATTAGCAATACTCATCTTTGAATCGAAGGTTGTGTATTGAAGCCCATGTCGGGAAATTGAACTTTAATAGTCTTAAGTTGTCACTCCAGAAACTACTGAGGATGTGTTGAATTGTTGGATGAGTCATTAAATTACAAGTCACTACACTTGACAGTAAAGTACTTTAGCACGTTTCAATATTATAAGCTCTATAAAAACACAAGTCTTCATTTTAAAAGTTTTCACCTCAATTATGTCCTGGCATCATGACAAAAAAACCTTTAAAAGGTACTGCATCACTCAAGTTCCTCCATTGACAGCCTTGATGTTCTCCAAAGGAGGCCTTTTTCAATCATTGTAATGTCTCTGATTCTAATGTAATTTGCATATAATTAAGGAATGCAGGATTGGTTTCAGTAGAGCGAGAAGATAAATTTTTAACTTATTTTACAGAATAAACACGAGATGGCAATACTATCTCATTTTCAATTTACCAAATTCTCTCCCCAACAAAATTTAGGCAAACAGTTACAGTGTATGACAGAAATGCATTTAAAATTTTGTCTTTGATGATCACCTTATTTAAATTCTTTTTTAAAAAAATGTTGCCAATAGATTTCCAACTACTCTGCACTATAATGTGTACATACATAAAATAGTACATTTTTATTTTCCCTTCATAGCCATTAAAATTTCACATGAAAAAAGTTTTCAATGTGGACATGGTGTAAATAAAATATTATACTTTGAATTATTGTAGATGACTTCCAAATTCAACTAAGCATGCTAGAATAAACTATCTGTGCAAATGTTCATGATAGTTTAATGTCAGTTTCTAACAAGTAGTTCAAGTAGAAAAATTAAAGAGGATCTGATGTGACGTACTAACTGACATCAAACATAACTTCCATTTCACATCCAGCCTAGGAAAACAAGAGATGCAGTACAACCAATAAACTTTGTGCTGCAATTACCACAAATGACTTCTTTTCAGACATAAAAAGAAAAGGTCAGACTTTTTTTAAAATACAAAAATCGGCAAATTATACTTTGTTTTTAATCACGGATCAATCTCTCAATCTATTCCATCATATATTTTTTAAAAATGTATTGAACCATTTCAAAGGAAAATCTGCTCAGTACAAGGAAAAGCTTTACAGAAAAAAAATTGTTTAATTTCTTCCATAAAATCCACCACTCTAAAACTCATAAATAAGAATTAAAACTAAGATTATCACCAAGAACAATTTAAAATACATTTCTGTCCTACTTTGTATTTGTTTGCCTAGGTGTTTGCCTAATTTTAAATGTATGTTGTTGGGGGATAGAATTAGCTTTTTCCCCCAAAATTCTTAAGAAAATGAAAACTGCAGCTGTAGTTTAACCTAAACTTTTCATAGGAATTCAAATAAAGCCATAACTAATTAACATTCAAGTAATTATGACTAACTAATACAGTACTCTTAACTATCAACAGCATTTAAACACATTAGACCTAACCTGTCAGAAGACCAGACAGAGGTAACAATATTCTATGTACTTTTTATTACAAATACCAACTCAGGTTCAAAGCGCAATAAATAGTCATTTGAATTCAATGTTTTTTTTCAAAGAGTAACTCAACTAAGACTTCTGCACAAATCACATGGACAATATGAGTATTAAGTGTTAAAGTATCCTTTGTTGTTCCTGGTTAATCATATCGAAAAACCGTGTCACATCAATCACAACCACACATGAATGAATTACTGATTGATTGTAACCCAGATAGTCAAACACTAAATTTTGTGTAATTCATAATAAAGTAGATTTCAAACTTGAAATCACTCAAAACGGCAATGTTTATTTTAAGCATGAAAACTGATTAAATTAAAATGTGGGTATATGTGACTAAATTAGAGAGTGAAGACAAATTAAAAGAAAAACAGAAAAAAATCTAGCTTGAAAATTGATAAATCAGAATTCTCTCATGATCTAAAGTGGATACTACCACTTTGATCGGTGAATTCATAAAAGGGGTGAGAATAAACAATAGTACAGCATCAAAAAGTTCTTCAATATGCAACATAATTTTTCTCAGAATATGTATACACTAAATAATGAAAATTTAGTGTAGTAGCATAATATTTTCAATTGTATGCAAGTACAAACTCACTATTTTTATATTAAAAAATACATTTAAAGTCAAGAGAAATGCCACTGTTTGATAGAAATATAAGACCACCCAGCTCTACCATTTTCTGGATTTCAGGCAACAGTTGGGCAGTTTCTTCCTCTTCTGGACAATTTGAAATCTTAAGAAAACTCCCCAGAAATAGTATTTTGTTGTATTCTGTATTTAGTCAATTTTATTTATTTCATTAGTATTCAATATTATGTATTTAAAACCATACACATAAAATGTGTCCGATAGCAATTCAGATAGCTTTCTCCAAAGTAACCGCTCCTCTTTTGGGCAATCTTGCCACATTTCAAATAGAACTTTCAAAACATTACTTTTTTGACCCCACAAAAGTTGTGACCTTGAAATTCAAATTAGTCTCAATACAAATTTGAATCAACTGAAGTCTCTGAAGAACTCGGTAGCATCCCAGGAAAAAAAAAGCTAATTGAAACATCGCTATTTGGTTTAGAGCTCAATGACATTCTGTATGCATTCTATAGGCAAAAGCAGCAGCCAATTTGTGCACAGTATTGTCCCATAAAACATCCAATAAAGCAAATGACCAATTTTATTTGGGGTATTGCTGGCCAAGGTGCTGGGAGAATCTCCCATCTCTTTCAAAATAGTGTCACAGGATCTTTAACATCCACCTGAATAGGTGGACGGGAACCCGTTTTAACATGTCTCTGAAGGATAACATCTCTGATAATGCAGTGCACCCAGCCATTTCATTGGAGTGTTAGCCTATGTGGAGCCCTGCAGCTCAGTGGTTTAAAGCACTCACCCCGCAAGTGAGAAAAGTGGGTTCAATTCCCGGCAGGGCGAAATGTTGGGCAAGTTTCCTTACGCCACACGCCTGTTTAACTAGCAGTAATTCGGAATCCGGTTGTTAATCGATTGGTTTTTCTTGAGGTAATAGTTCCTTTTAAAAAAATAATAAATTGGTCACTTCAATCCACGACTGTTTGTGGGACACTGCTGTGCGCAATTGGTTGCCGCAATTCACTCACAAAATACAGTCAATTCACTTTGCAGTATATTCTGTGAAGCGCTTTGGGACATGTTGAAGACGTGATAACAACAACAACAACAACAAGATTCCATTTATAAAGCGCCTTTCACGTCAGGAGGACGTCCCAAGGCGCTGCACAGTTGGGTCATGACCCGAGCAGGGGAAATGGTCAGGGTGAGGGGAGGGAAGGGAGGGAGCGAGGAGGGGGAAGAGAGTCGAGAGGGGAGCTGAAGGCACGGTCAAAGAGAAAGGTTTTGAGACCGGCCTTGAAGGAGGAAAGGGAGGAAGCAAGGCGAAGGCACTGGGGGATGGAGTTCCAGAGCCTGGGGGCTGAAGGCCCGACCACCGATGGTAGGGCGGTTGGGGCGGGGGACGTGGAGCAGACCGGAGCCAGAGGAACGGAGGGTACGGGCAGGTAGGTAGGGGGATAGTAGGTTGGAGAGGTAGGAGGGAGCAAGGCCGTGAATGATAAGGAGTTATATCAAATGAAAGGAATATTATTATGTATTATTATTAAATTATTCTGAGCTCAAAGTCCTGACATGTTCACAACAAAGTCCCAATAACAAACATAAAGTGAATAACCAATTTATCTGGAATAAAATACCAATTAGTTCAAAGCATGATGTCCTTACAAGGTTCCTGCAATGGTATGGATCTTCACATTGTTTTTTCTGCAACCGGGGGATGGAAATTAATGATCTCCCTACATTTGGGTCAGCAATTTCAATGTGACAGAGATTTACATTAAATAAATTCTCATGAAACATTCACAATTTTTAAGCAAACCATAAGAAACATCCCAAATCCCCTCTAGCTCCTACCTAAAAACAAATAAGTTAATTGAAAATAAAAGGAATCATCCACACTCTGGAGTCCCAAGCCTTGACTTTTGCAAGCCTGCTCCTAAACTTCCTGGGATTAGGTAAGCAGGGGGCATTCCTCTGGGGAGTATGGACTCCATTCCAGACAAATGGAAATTTCCATGCATGTTAACCCATACAGAAAATACTATTTTCATCAAGGCATTATTGGGCTTTGACAGCACATTTGTCAACACAGTCTCTTTTAACTTTGATACTTATTTAACAAAGATTGATAGGCTTACATATTTGATGTAACTCTACATTTCCAATTGGCTTTAATGTCCATTTTCAGTTAATCAATCACTTTTTTTAAAACTCTATGGGCGGAAGGAGAAACCAAAGTTAAGAGATTAGGTTGAAAAACTTTTAAAAAATATTAAAATAGGATATGATAAGAAAATGGAAAGAGAATAGGGTAAGGATAGGTCTATTTCACAAAAAACTTACACTGTGTTTTATGTGCTTATTTTAATACAGGAATTCAGAGTTCTTACAGTAGAAAGACTAGTCCTGCCAATTGAATAGGTTTAGTATTGTATTAATGTTTGTGCACCAGTATGTAATCTTGGCATTCTGCTTGACCCCCAGCTGTGCTTCAAACCTCACAATCCCATTCCTAAGACTAAAGGCTTTATCCATTTTCAGAACTTACATATGTATCTCACCTCCTTTGTTGCTGAAATCTTCAATTCGTGCCTTGGTTACATCAAGGATAGACTTCACCAAAGTTCTGCTCGCCAGCCTCCTTAGCTCCACCCTCCACAATTCATCCAAAATTCTGCAGCTTCTATTCTCTTCCATATCAGGCTCTGCACACCCATCATTCCTAATTTTGCCTGGCTCCAACATCCCCCAGCACCCCAGTGGACTGACTTTAAGATCCTTATTCAGACCTTCAGTCTGGCCCTCCTTATCTATGCACTCTCCTCCTTGCTTCCTCCATTCTGGCTATTGCTGATTTGTTACTCCCTCTGTCCTACTATTTATGACCCTTCAGCCACTACATCCCTGGTCCCTCTGCCAAAACTTCTTTGCTTTGCTTTCTCTCTCACTAATGTCAAAGACAATTTTCACTGCACTTCTAGTTAACATCCTTAATTTTCCATTCTTTATATCTTAATTGTTAAGCAGTTTGAGATCATTATTTTACTTGCAAATTATTTCAGTGTCATGTGAGTGAGCTGAAAAGTTTTTCAAATAAAACAATTGGAAGAATTTTTTTTAAAAAGGGCATCTGAAAAGGATGTCTATACATTTCCTACATAGGCTGGAAAACCTATACATTAAGGGCAAACTTAAGCTTTTATTCATATTCGTTACCTATACAACTTATACTAATCAAGATGAAGTGTCTGTGTTTCCGCCAGTAACACAATAACCGATTGACGTAGAGACACGTTTTATACCAAATCGGAAAGGTCTTGCCTGCAAGAGTGTCATAGGCATTTTTTTTCAGGGATCTCCTATCGTTGCTGAGGTATATTTAAAATATGCTTTAATTAAGCCCCAAAATATGAGGTGCGCATGGTATTCTGCGACAAAGTAGCGACAGAGGAAAGCACACACCCTTCTAAGGTGATATGCCTATACTAATATATTCTGCAACAAATGTATGGCAGTTTTTTCAGGTTGTCATGGGAGCTACAGTCCTCCCAATAGGAGTCCTTCCAACAAGAGTCCACCCAAACAGGAGTCCACCCAAACAGGAGTCCTCCCAAACAGGAGTCCTACTAACAGGATTCCTCCCACTGAGTCTTCCCACAGGAGTATTCTCAATAGCATATTTTCTAAGCCAAAATCAAGACTTTCAAGGACAAATAAAATTGTCAGACAAAAGAAAGAAGGCTGATTAAATGAAACTGAAGAAGAACAGCACGGCTGGACTTCAAAGCTCAATGGACTGCAAGAGCAAGGTAAAGTGAGTTGCCTGCTCAAAGAACAGCCCGGCAGGACTTGATGCTGAAAGGCATGCAAGAACACAGCAAAATGAATTGTCCACTCAAACAACAGCAAGGCTGGACTTCGACGCAGAAAGGCATGCAAGGTGTATACACAGTGTTTATGGCATGTTAAATGGTTTGTGAGTGGTATCACTGAAATCTACATTCCATAGTGGATTCTTTGGTTGCAAGCGTAGTTGCAACGGGTACAGCTAATTTACTATAAATACACAATCACTATACTTCACAGTAAAAACTTGTGAAGCACTTTGAGATATCGTGACAACGTGATAAGGTGCTTAATTGCAGGGATTATTATTCAATATCAACAGAATTTCATTAGATCATACTGTAAGTACACTTTTTAAATTTAGAATGTCCAATTTTTTTTAACTCTCTCACAAATGGCAAATTAAACTGCTCCTAGTCGAGTTTTCTCTTCCTGGGGTGCAGTTCCACAGGCAATGGTTGCCCTTCAGTACCCTGCCCCAAGTTCATGTGCGTGTCTTGTCAGGTCAATCGACTGCAGAGGGAATCACATCTAAACCCCAAATCTCCCCCCACCTAGCTGCCACACATGTTCAAACCAGTAGAGGGTGTTGCAGATGGATCAGAAGCAGCAGGTACTTAGCTAGTTTTCCCTTCCTAACCCTGGGAGGCTGGGCAAATGTAGCCTCCACTGGCTGAGACTAGCAATCTCGGCAAGGACCAGGATTCAAACCACCAGGTTTCACATGTGGCTTGAACCCACAATCTTCTGACTCAGATAGAGGC
Source organism: Callorhinchus milii (assembly GCF_018977255.1). Lineage (NCBI taxonomy): Eukaryota > Metazoa > Chordata > Chondrichthyes > Chimaeriformes > Callorhinchidae > Callorhinchus > Callorhinchus milii. The sequence continues at coordinate 15,490,272 of NW_024704745.1, read as the reverse complement.
TTCCAACTTCCAGATAGATACCAACAAAAATACATAATTAGACAGAAAGAAAGTGAATTAGAGAGAAATAAAGTCAGAGAAAGATGACAGCAAGTCACTTGATAGGGGGATTAAAAAAGGGCATTATGTATACTACAGTGACAGTATAACTATTGGAAGGCTTCTATTAATGTGCTATATTTCATGTGCTGATCTAATATGGCTCTATTTTCCTATCTATGGTGGGGCTGGTGCCAATTAGTACAGATAGCAGGCTCTAATAATAATAATAATAATCCTTGCATTTGATATAGCGCTTTTCACGTCGGGAGGACGTCCCAAAGCGCTTCACAGAACACACTGTAAAGTGAATTGACTGTATATTTGTGGGCGAACGCGGCAGCCAATTGCGCACAGCAATGTCCCACAAACAGTCGTAGATTGAAAATGACCAATTTAATTATTGTTTTTAGTTTTGGAGGGATTATTATTAGGCGTGTGGAGTAAGGAAACTTGCCCAAGGTTTCGCCCTGACTGGAATTGAACTCAGGTCTCTCACTTGCAAAGCGAGTGCTCTAACCACTGAGCTACAGGACTCTATTCCATACATTGAAGCAAAATGGTCAAATCAAATGAATAAAAACAGACGCATTGGCGACTTGAGGTTTCTGCTTTAGTGACCAATTAATCCCAATTTCTACAACAGCTATGGTTGTTTTGTTTAAAAATGTTATATCATTTGTAAATTGCAACAGCACACTAACAAACTAGCTGTTGTCCACAATCCCATACAATAGTAGACAATAGATAATTTATCAAATAATGCCCGATATGTGGTCAGGGAAGTGAAAGAATCCAGGCCCAGATGAATAACTCAAATTATTAACCACTGTATAAACTGTCAAATCATATTTACAACATACACTCATAGTACATGTCACATAGGATGAATGTCTTGGAAGTGTTTCACAGACACAGGGATCAGTTAGCAGAAAGGTAGTAATTCTATTAATCAAAGTGAAACAATTTAAACTTCTATATTGCCTTTCATGTCAAGATATCCCAAATCGCTTGATAATTAACAAACCTTGCATTTGATAGAATACCTATAACAACAACAAAATTACACTTGTAAAGCACCTTTTATGTCGGGAGGACGTTCCAGGGCGCTGAACAGTCAGGGACCAGGACCCGAGCATGGGGTGGGGGGGGGTGGGGAGGGTTGGGATGAGTGAGGGCAGAGAGGTAGCAGGGCGGCTGAAGGCCTGGTTGAAAAGGAGCGCCTTGAGTCGTGCCTTGAAAGAGGCAAGAGAGGGAGCAAAGCGAAGGGATTGTGGGATGGAGTTCCGAAGTGTCTCAAAGAGCATCCCCAAGTAAATGCTGTCAAGTAGTGCAGTGACTAGTGTAGTACGTCAGTCAGTGTCAAAAATTTGTGGGTTCAAGTTGGGACTTGGAACTCATAAGAAGTGCTGTCCTTCGGATAAGAGGTTAAACTGAGGTCTTGTCTACCTATCCATGTGGACGTTAAAGATCCCATGGCATTATTTGAAAAGAGAAGGGAGTTTTTACTGGTGTTCTGGCCTGCAATTCCCCAGAAAAAAAATGTTCAGTCACTTCATGGCAGTTTGTAGGACATTGTTATTTGTAAATTGGCTGTCACATTTACTTAGATACTACAATATACAGTAAACCCTGAGTGCTTTGAGAACATCCTCTTGACATGACAAGCGCTATATCATATGCAAAGCTTATTGTTGTAGTGACGTCCACTCAATGTTAAAAGCAATATATCAATGTAAAAAATTGTTGTTGCTGCAGCCTAATTTGATGGCTATTTTGAGTATAGTAGATCCAACAAAGAGCTATGAATGGCCAATTTAAATGGAGGATTATTAGCCAAGACAGAATTAAATTGTATTGCTTAACAAAACTGCGCCATATTTACATTTCAGTAAACAGAAAGATTGATTCAATTCAAAATTGAAGTTATATTCAAGGTTTCACTCTCATCAGAAGCCTGTATAAATCCAGCTCAAACAACTTGACAAACATCTTCTTTCTTTGACAGCTGCAATGGATTTTTGCAGCCTTAAGATGATTCTCAATAGGTTTTAATTCAAATCACATAATGGAATACAACTCAGCAGTAAACTAAAAGATTATAATTTTCGTAGAAATATAACTATGCTGCAGTACTGGGTGAAAAAGAGTTCTCTTTTACAGCTGATTATTTGCAGCCGAGGAAATTCATTCTGCATCTAATCCATCCTATACCTTACTTTCGGGTATATCTGATGCGACACCAACTACAAAATATTTCCTACGTAAGAGCATTTAATTAGCATTTTCCAAATTACATAATTGAAACAGTAATTTACAATGCTTAATTAGAAATTTACCCCAATGCTTTTCCAATGGCTGATTTTTTTTGAAAGACTGATTTTCAAATACTGAAAGGGTTAAACAGCTTCCATGTGTTTTAAAAATACTGTAGTCTCTTAAAATGTATTAATCCACACTTTTCTACCAATTTCTTCCCCCAGGATCCAAGAAATCATAGACTTAGAAGAGAATGAAGAAAGTTTTGAAAAATGTACATTAGAATAAGAAAACCTTAGGCTTGAATTAGGCCCTACTAGCAAACATTAAACAGTTTCCACGAGGTCCTAATGCTCTCTACTATATTGAATGCAATTCACTGTAGAAAATTCAAGGCAAATAAAGCTCAATTCTTGAATTAGATTCTTATGTCTACATTTTTTAAAAATTGTGCAGACCAGCCAATGTATTAATGGTCACCACAAACATCTTAGGGAATTGGCCATATTTTCTCTTATAGAGAAATTCAAAATCTGTCCTGTTCCAACTCTGAAGGATTTTTAAAATAATTTTGAATTAAATGAGCCTTTCAATTGCTCTGCAAATATTACATTTCAACCATTGTGGTTTTTGTACCTTAGTTTCAGTCTACTTTGCCTGTATCATTTTCAAACCATTACAATTGGTAAGGTTTATTCAACATAACCTTTAAAATGCTTCAGAAGAAATTGCTATTTAACCCCATCATGTAGTGTTCCGGTGGAGCACTGGGACAGTTGAAAGGTTAGGTACTAAATTTAAACAAATGAATAGGTTTGTGGCACTCAGCCATCCTGGTCCAGAGGAATACCAAAAACTGCATGACCACAGGTCAAAATAGTTGCAGATAAGAATGAGTTATGTTCACAAAGATAAAAATCAGAATTGAATTGCAGTTACGGATATCAATACAGAGTCAACCGTAAGTGATCTTTTACAGCAAAAAAGCTTTGATGTTGCATTTCTCTTTTGATCCTGTGAGCAAACAAGACTCAGCTATGCATTAACCCCTTCATTACAAAATCTGTGATAAGATCTGTGGATATTCTCTATTCATTTTTTTTCAAAATTAATGCATTCTTCATTTTGATTCACATATGCAATACATTTTTTCAAAAATAAAGAGTTTCTGATTAGAATTTCTTTTTAAATTACAAGTAAATATCAAGAATGAAAAATAATGTACTTGTTCAATTGGAAACTACGCTGTAATATCCTGTACTCATTACATTGTCAGTCCTTCAGTTCAATAAAATCTTCAAAGACTGCTGTAAGGTATAAAAGAACCTTTTAAAACATTAACGCACAAGTACCTCTTCATACAAAACAGAATTTTAATCTGACTAAAATTTTGCTGCAGAGTACAATCCATCCAAATAGGGTCAACTCTGGAATACTAAAAAAATGTCCTTTGGATTGCCCAAACCAATTTATTCCTCACAAAAAGTCCTATCGAAACAATAAATGAATTTGTTGAATTGTGAATGTTTTCAGAAAACAATAGACCCACACCATTTTTAATCACTTTTAGTTTGAAATCTGAAACTAAAAATTGTCTGCAAACAAACTGGAGGAATGACAAGCAAAAATAAGAAACATTAATTTGAAGTTGCTATTTAATTTTTTAAAAATTATGAGATCATAACTCATGCTATTCCCCCAAATATTATATATATTATAGTTGAAAATCGACTGTAGCAGACATGCATACATACTATTAACCATCACATGTATTGCTTATAATTCTCTTCTCTTTGCAATATAAAGTATTGTGTCAGCTTTGCTCAATTGTAGCACTCTGGGTTAGATGGTCGTAGGCATATATCCCACATGAGGATTTTGAACTCATATTCCAGTGCTTTACTGTAGGATGGCAATGCCGGATGCCTGTTCAGTTGGATGTTAGATATCTAAGTACACTATTTGAAAAGAAAAGGGTTTTTCTATTGGTACCCTGATAAATAATCCTCTATGTATTATATTTTATTTACCACATGGCTATTTGTGGGATATTGTTGATATTGTTGATATTCCCCAGAAATAGCCACCAAACTTGACAGTTATTTGTGAAATACATAATGGCATTTTGACGTTATCGGTACGATATCAAAAGCAAGCATTATTATTGGAACAGAACTCCTTCATTGCACACCAGTGTACCATTCTTATCACATTTTCATCTTCTTGCAAGTTATTTTCTCTGTTCTTTGAATTAGGACATCATGCACCCCGTCCCCCGGAAGGGCTAAAGGAGAAAGAATCCTGGGCAGTACCCAGCAATACCCTACTCTCTCAGTCTGTGATCAGGTGCTTATGATCTGGTAAATCTTGGAGAAAGACCTTCCACCATCACTCCATCCTATTACTACAATCCATAGGCAAGTTAACGGAAAATTTCTAATTGAAAATGGCATATGTGGAACTCGGCCGGTTTAAGCACTGAGAAAATGTTATACTATGTAAAGGGTGCTATATAAATGCAAGCTATTTTTGTTGGTGTGGTGATGTTTCATACAGATGCCAAAAAACATGTTAAGGTTTTAATACTGGGTCCCCCTGAGCATATTGAAGTATTAGAGTTTTATATAATAGTTATTTTGGTAAAATATTTAATCTGTGACAGTGTGTACATTTTCCACAAAGCATTTTCAGGGCTGCATGTTTTGCACAGAAGCTCTTGTGAAAATTCATCAATGTCAAACAACACAGTTTTGAAAAAGGAACAGAGAAGATGAGTGGGTGAGACCAGCCCCAACCCTGCTATTACAGTGTCTATTTTAAAGTTTATTACTTTCCTCCTAACTTGCATCAATTTAACTCTGTTGTTGCACAGTTGTTTTCAGGCCTTGATCTTGGGATGTTTGGGAATCTGCTGAACCCACATAGGTCATGGACTACAAAGTCACTCAGGTAGCTGGGAATTGCTGGACCTAACGTTCTGCTGCTGTTTTCCCTTGTATGTTGCAGATTTTCAAATTACTTTACCAAACCTTTAAAAGAGTAAGCAAACTATAAATTTAGTTTGGATCAAATAGCAGATGTGACTGTGGTGAGACCAATTCTTCACTTGACTTCATACAAATCACATTTTTTTCACAATTAATAAAATTAACTCGACTTGAATCTTATTTTTAAATGAAGCTATGAATTATGATATGTAGCATAAGTTCCAAAATTACTGCCCATTTGTCTTAAATGAAGAGAATATTCACATATTTGTGGCATTGCCAAAGTGCATTTTCATATGTCCCCTTTATTGAGGCAGAGAAAACAAACTGTATTGTCAGCAGCAATTGCTATATATAACTATAGGTTTTCCCTGAGATTTGTATGCACTGTATCTACGTCAAGAAACTGCATAATCCATGGAATACAATCTTTTGGAACATGTAAAAAAAATCATTAAAATTTAATTGATTAAGATATGGGTAAACATATAGTGCTAATCAGCATTACTTGACATATACTGTACATTACATGGGTCATTCGAAACTGCATGCCCCACAAAACATTTGCACTACCGTTTGAACATACATAGTGCTAAGCCACTCAAATTTGTAGCTTTATTGGTAATAAGCCTACAAATTTGCTATTCTTAATTTAGTCATCACAAACAGTCTTGTTTTGATTCAGAACAGTCTTGCTCTAGGAATTTGATCTGGTAATAACCATTTCAAAACAATTGTAATATCTTGGAAAAATTAAATCCAACTCCAAAACTATTACATTGTAGGTGGTAGGAAATTTAAAGCAAAAGTTTAGAGATTAAATAATTACACTACTGGAGCAAAATATGTATGTTTAGAAATTAATAATAATTACATAAAGATAATGAGAAATACTCTACATACATTAAAGATTTTACTATTAAATCAATAAGATAATACAAACTAAAAATGAATATTTATAACTTAATTCCTCAAATGTGCCGTCTTGGTGTTCTGAAATATGCACTGTAAGCAATTATCATTATGTATTATGAATGGTGTACGTGATAGAGGTTCAGCAAGTGCACAAAACCCCTCATTTATGCAAAGTATTTTACAACTGGTATATAAGTGGCTGATTTTTTTTAAAAAAATTGCTTATTCTACTATAATATCAACAAAAATAAGCTAGGCAACCTGAGTGTTTGCATAAAGCCTTTGGAATTTTAAGAGCAAACTAGACACAGGAACAGAAAAACAAAACCTGTAACAATGACAATTGTTTTAAGTTGAAATCGTGTGTGCATACAGGTGTCAATTACAAATTTTAGATTTCTCAAGTTATTAATATTGACCTTTTAAATCCCTAGATTTTAACACCACACCTTTTCCATCAGTGACCTACGCCTACTGGAATTTAAAAAAAATCTGTTGGTCTCATCATCTAAACTGTAGGAGGAATTTCAATTCAAGTTTATTTATACCCAAGAATTAGCTTACAAGGCATTTCACAAAGTCAAAACGTACCCTAAAGAATTGTTATACCAAATACAAGGAATATTATTTCCATCAATGAATATAGTCAAAGACCATTTTTTAAAAAAAAATGTAAAATGTTTTATCCTGATATAAGTTTAAGTTCCCACCCAGTCTACTCAACTCTATAAAAATTTCAGTATAGCCTAAATGTAATTTATGCTCCATAGCTGGGACATCCATCAGAATGGGATATCAAAGAGTCAGATCTAATCAAGGCACTTAAAACGTGCCACATATTACTTAACTAAGAGAAACTACGCAGAAATAGTACTTTAGTTTCAATATAATTAACATTTCAAACCAAAATTTGTAATTTTGATATGTTTGGGGCATCGGCATTCAATGTAGGTTTGCCGTAATTTCACAAGTTCGATTTTTTTTCTGTCCTGAATTTCATTCCCTTAAACCTATCCTAATCCATCTCAGACATGAGCCAATAACGGTTTTTGAGATTCAAAGATTTCTTACGTACACACTCTCATGTGCGCCCAAGCCAACTAGGAAGGAGAAAAAAAAACTACAAGCTTAAATTTTCTCCAGCGATTTACAAGCCACGAAAGGGCTGAAATTAATTCAAATAAATGACAGAAATTTCAACTTTATTCATGAAAACGTTATCGGTGAATATAGTTACGAGAATTCAAAGTTGAGACAGGAGAGAAACCTGCTTGTGGAGACCATTACAAAATAATAGTACTAGAATCACACTGTAATGCAAATTAAGTCACATTTCTGACTGACATATACAGTAATAACGAGAATAAGTTAATGTAGAAAGCGGAGGCGATAAAAGCGGAATCGTGACCGTCTCCCACATTGAGAGCCACTCTCATTCTCCCAGGCAGTTTGAAAATGCAATGAGCAGTAGGTGATTTGAAATTCAGTTGCAGTTTTCGGAACGATTTATTAAAAGAACTGAATTGTTCAAGTAATTAAGGCGAAGTTGCGACCTGGAGTGAAACCCGTGACTGGCACCGACTGCTTGTAACCCCAATGGCCGGAGCCACTCATTACTGTACTTACTGTACCGGGAAGGTCTGGATTCAGTCCCCCGCCTGTTACACAGCATTGGAATTGATTAAACAAATTCAAAAAAAAAATACAATAAACACCACTAAAAAGTCCTGCGCCTTCGTTTAAAAATGGGATCCGCCGCGAAACGAAGAGGGGCTGAAGTGTTTTTTTTTAAAAAAAAACTTACACACGCGACCGAGAGATGTTAACAGTTCCGAAACCGTCCAACTGAAAAAAAAAGACTCTCACCAAACAAGTCGAAGGATTTTCCAGTGAAACAGCAGAACACTTGCACTGCCGCGGGCATATGGGGAACACGGTATCTATCTTTCTGGAGCCTCTTCACTCGGAGCCCGCGTTCTCCCCGCACTCTAACCCCCTTTCGGAAAAAGGCTGCTCTGCTTTTTCATCCGAGTTTTACTTTGGCATTTCAGATTAAAAACTCAGCGCCACCGTTTGCCGCTGCGCTCGAGGCAGGCGGTCAGGCTATGGTTTAAGTTCAAGTTCTCGTTACTTCCTCGTTTTCGGGGGGGAAAAAAAACCGTTTCCCTCTTTTTTTTCCTCTCTCTCTCTCTCTCTCTCTCTCTCCTCGGGGCACGACTGCGTTAAACACCGTTTATACCGTTGCCATAAGACGAGCCCGTCCCGCTCAAATTATTTAAAATAATGGCATAACGTCGCGGGGAGGGCAGGGAATCCTCAGGCTGCCCCCTCCAACCACCCACCCACCCACCCACGCTCAGCCCGTACCTCCTTCTGATCCTGTCGCGATCGCTGCTTTTGCTGAGTTGTACAGTATGTTGGGAGTCTGAGTGAGGTGCCGCTGCTTGTAAATGGAGTCATCGGTATCCAACTCTTACCTGGGACTGTCTCTTTCACTTTGCCCCCTCTCCTCTCCCTCTCTCTCCGTTTCTACCCCCCACCCTTTCCTCTCCTTTCCCCTCCCTCCTTCCTTTTTTTTTTCTTCCTTCTCCCTTCTCTTTGGCCAGCTGCTGTGCCGGTCTCCCCCCCCCTCCCTTCCCTCCCTCCCTCACTGCGCTCGCTGTTTCTCCTCAGCCCTCACTCCTTCTCCCCTCTCGCCTGTTCCTTTGCCGCAGTCGAAAATGGCGCCGAAAGCCGAGACTCGACTCAAATTCGTTAGCGCGGCGCGCGGCATGATGGGTAAGGAACTCCTCGCTGACAGTTTGAAAATCGGCTCCACGCTCGAGCGGCGGCCACGAGCTGCTGCCAACTGACACACAGACCAACCGCTCCAACAGCTCCCAACAGCCAGTCACGTCGCAGCTCTGCCCGCCTGCCCTGCCCTGCCCTGCCTTGCCTGCCTTGCCTTGCCCTGCCCGGCCACCACCACCATCATCATCATCACCATCATCATCATCATCAGGGTACAACAGCGTCGGCCAACGAGCCACACACTTTTTTTTCCCCCCCAAAAAGGCACCCGCCACATACCTACCTCGTCACGTTCAGCAACACTTGGGACAATTCTGTTCGGCCGACCGCTAAAGATATCGATTTTTTTAAGGCTAAATTAATGCCAGGTTCCCGGTCTTCAGGTCTGTTGGTTCATTTGTTTTCGATAATAGCGTTCGTTCCCCCCCCCCCCCCCCCCCCCAACCCCGTCCCGTCCCCCCGTCCCCGTCCCCCGTCCCCCCACCCACCTCTCGATCCGTACAGTCCTGGAATAAATTGTCTGTCTCAGTTGACAGCTTTTAACAGTGCAAAGTTTAAAAGAAAAGGTGGCCTTAGATGCGGGAATTGAGGTAGTGGGTTTTCATGGAGTTTGTCGTTTCTGTCAGAGAGTTTTTGGCCACTGGTGGATTGGAAGGTACTTTTCAATCTGGAATGGGTTTGGATCTCACAACTAAGCTTTCCTCTTGTATCTGTGCTTACCATAGAAATTATCCCCCACCCCCACCCCACTTGCTCTTTCTGTGTAATTGCTGCAATTCACAGTTTTTTTTAAAAAAAATGCAAAAGATATTTGAAAGGCAAACTTTGAATTGCAAAGCGCCTCCCATTTTGAGATACGAGCAATGATTAGACAAACTTAGGTTCTTCTGGCTTGAAATAATGTCTCAGAGGCAACATCGTATAGTTACGCGAAAGTTTAAATCGGGCAATACCTTTTGGACAACAATAGCAAATCGCAAGGCACTGGACAGTCGAGCAAGTTGGACCGAGTCAGCAGAACAAGAGGACATAGGTTGCAACAGGCAATTTCAGGGCAGGCATCAGAATGTACCTCTTTATTTCTTTGCCCAGGAAATGAATAAAAGGAAATTAATATTCAACAACAACTTGCATTTATGTAGCGCCCTTCACGAAGGGTGGTGTCTCAGAGCACTTAATAGTGGCGCAGCTTGAAGCTGAGCTGGGCAAGTCGAAGGGATTGAGGCACAGAGTTCCAGTTTCAGGGTAGAGGGGCTGAAACATGGTTGCTGATAGTGGAGCTCACGGGACGAAGGACATAATAAAACAAAATTATGAGGCGGACATTAGAAAAATCAAGGGAGGATGTGACAAAAGCTATAATACTGAGACTGCCTGGTCAGTCTCACCAACCAACATTCTCTCCATCTGTGACCAGGCCTCTCTCTGCCTTCTTGATTTCACATCCGCCTTCGAAACTCTATCGTGGAGTCTGTGCCTCCACCTTGCCTCTACCTCCCTGCCTTCAAAATCTGCATTGACCTATCTTTTCAGCCATCCCTTTGAGACCTTCCCTTTGCCTGTGTTTTTAATCACATTTTCCTCCTCTTCCTCCCCCCCCCCCCCCCTACACACACACACATGCACACGACTTGGACTCCCAGTCAACTGTGTGAAACACTTAGAAAAGTCCTGACTTAAATACAGAAATTTTACTTCCGATTAAAAGAAATCAGACAAGTAATTCGCTAACTGGCGATTGATATCATTCTTGGAAGACTTGATGTTGGAGTAATTACAAAAAAAATTATAGTTAGAACCATAAAAAATTACGGCCATTCAGCCTATTGTATCTGTGCTGGCTTTTTTAAATGGCAATCCTTTCAGTTCCATTTACCTGCCCTTTCCCCATACTCTGTAGATTACTTCTTGATAATTGAAACAGTCAATTTTAGTAATATTGAAGATGATTCCAACGTGCACTTATAATAACCCTTTTAATGTAGGGGAATGTCTCAAAATGCTTCATAGAATTGAAGTGGGGTGTGTGGGTTGGAAGATTGCAATAGGAGGTTGAGGACTTACAGACATAGATTTTTAGAAGGGTTTTGAAAGCAGAGGACTGAAAGGTGGAGAGATTTTGGGAGAAGTTTCTAGAAGTGATTGTGATGGAGGATAAAACTTGTTTGGCAATTAAAGTAAGAAGAAGGCCATTCGGCCTACCTTGTGGGCACTTGCTTTTTGAATGAGGAAACCATTTAGTCCCATTTATCTCGCTTTTCTCCATACCTCTGTCGATTATTTTTTTTGGATATCTAATGGGGCAAGCCTGAGTTAGCAGACTACAGGGAGTGGGCACTGAAGTGGGACTGCACAAGGTCACAGAAGAAGGATGAGCAAGGGTTTGGAGCCATTTGAAAAAAGGAGGATCTCAAAGCTGATCCACTGGATCCTGGTGAGGTTGGGGGTTGGGGGGGGAGTATTGATAGATTCATGAATCCTAGTGCAAGAAATTATACAGGTTGCAATCTGGATAAGATGGAGCTCGTGAAGGGTCAAGCAAGGAGAGCATTGGAATAATCAAATTTGGAGGTGAAGGTGTTCGGAGGTGTAAGAATTTTGATTTTATTTGGGTGAGGTATATTGTTCAACTGATCAAGCAACATGGGATGTATTATTGATACCAAGGATGTCAAATTGCTCTGCGGATTCCAAATATGTTAATCTGGAGGATCTCTGTTTCCATAAACAACAATGCTATCAGAAGTAAAGCTGCATGTAAAATAAGTTTTATTCATCTTAAAGATGGATGAAAAAAAGATCAGAGCTTATCAAACAAGATTTTAAGCAGGATCTAGTTAACTAAAATTTGTCAAAAACAATACAAGGCAAATGCTAAATGGCAATTTTCTGGCACATTTAGCAGTTTAGAAGCAGTTTAAATGTTTTTAAAATTCTCAAATATTTCAACATAACTCTGAGAAATTCAGACAAGCAAGGAAAATTGGCATTAGCCAATCTAGTGCACAATAACTGAAAGTATTTTTTAACAATTTCTTGTTAAGTAACTTTTCATGGTTGGCACATTTAACAGATTGATAGCTCGATCGCTGGATACTTACATTTGATATAGCACCTTTCATGTTAAGGAGACATCCCAAAACACTTCACAGGATTTACTGTTAAGTGTAGTGTTTGTATTTATAAGTGAACGAGGCAGCCAATTTGCACACAGGAAACAGCCATGAAACAAATGACCAATTTTTATTTGGGAGATTTTTGACCAGGGCAGCGAAACTGAATCATATATCACAAATAATCTGGATTCGATCATCCTCAACCTGGTTCTTTGAATGCGTATATAGCAGAGCTACAGCGGTTCTGTTCTGAAAGATGAACAATTTTGAACAGACCAATGGGAGGTGGGATTTCCCTTCAGAACAATCAATAAGTGCCTCCCCTTCTAAGAGGGAGGACATAAGAAAAAATTCACTGTACAAACAAGAATTTTTACTTGGTCCATCCAAGCAGTGCTTACGTTAAAGTACTGTCCCTGGATATTCAAACGTTAACTGACCAAATCAGACACCCAGATTGGCACATCATTGCTGACAGCTATTACTGGATAACTGAAACGTTCTTTTTATTAAAAGAAATCCAAACGAATACGCTGCACTTCACATGAAAAAAAACAACTTTCTATTTTGATCATACGATGGTAACATGCAATGAATACACTATCGTTTTTTTTAAAAAAAATGGATACTCCTGATCAGTTTATCGGTGTGTTTTTATAATAGTCCTGATTTGAAATGACGGACAGTACTTTTAAATTTTCACACAACCGGTTTGACTTATTGAATGTTTTAGTACGATTCGAATCCGTTGAAATATTACAGCATTTGTAGCACTAAATTTGGTGCGTCCCCATACTGTACATTGTTATGGATTTCATCCCTGTGAGTTCAAAATCGAATCCATTTGCAAACCAGAGCGAAAAGGATTGCTGCTGAGCCAACATTTTGAAATCTTTTAGATTTGTGAGCATAGTTGCCTCAGTCCACGGCACATTTGCTCGTGTCATGCTTTTTGAATCTGTCAGCACAGAAACAGCACAAACCGCTTTCCTCTTCAGTCGACAGTACTGTAAATAGCTTATTGTTTGCAACAAAGTACTGTTCTACCGGAAATTCCGCCCCCTGAGCCACTCCAGCCTCCGATTGGTCTTAGTGACATTGTGAGTTGTTCTCATCAGGAATTTTTCTAATCTCAGGCTGTGTGTTGTTTGGCAGCCGAGGATGTCAATCCCAATGCGCTAATGTACCACTGTGTATTAATGTAAAATAGTATATTGTATTATTGCTGCCATACAAGGCTCTTGGAACTCTCTTACATTACCTTTGCCGAGAGGTATTGGCTCTATTTAAACACCTCAATCTAGAGTGACAAACAACTAATAGTGGCCAATCACAAAAAAGGTGGCTTTTTGAATACTGCCTCTCTTCTCACTTTTTTTAAAATAGTTTCAGTTCAGAGCAAAAATAAATATCCTACTGCGTGTTTCTTTGGCAATTCCAAAAATTCTTACATCAAATTGCAAGCATTGTTAACGATTTACGCTGTGCAAGGCTAAGATACAACATTGCACAAGAATAACAAGATTACATTTATATAGCGCCTTTCACGTTGGAAGGACGTCCCAAGGCGCTGGACAGTGTACAGCATTTCAGACCCGAGCTGGAGCTCAGTGGGGGAAAAAGGGAGGGGAGGGGAAGGGGGGTGGCTGATGGCATGGTTGAAGAGGAGTGTCTTGAGGCGGGACTTGAAGGAGGCTAAGGAGGGGGTGAGGCGGAGTGATTGGGGGATGGAATTCCAGAGGTTGAGGGCAGAGTGGCTGAAAGTTCTCCCGCCAATGGTGGGGCGGGTGGGTTGGGGGACGTGGAGCAGGCCAGAGCCGGCTGAGGGGAGGGAGCGGGCGGGTTGGTGGGGGGTTATGAGGTTGCAGAGGTAGGGTGGGGCGAGGCCATGGAGGGCTTTGTAGGTGAAGACCAGGATCTTGAACTAGATCCTCTGAAGGATAGGGAGCCAATGGAGTCGGGCGAGAATGGAGGAGATGGGGTCACGGAGTTTGGTGCGGGAGAGGACACGGGCTGCAGAGTTCTGGATTATCTGCAGCCTGTGGAGGGAGGAGTTGGGAAGCCCGACATAAAATAAAAAACAACTTGCATTTATATAGTGCTCTTCTTGCAGGATAACATCTGGAAAGTGGCAAGATTGGAATCCCAGCAAGGAAGAAGGGAGAGGTGACAATAGTTGTGGTCAAAGAGCTAGGTCTTCACATGGAATGGAATGATAAGGAGGGGACAAGGCAGAGGGATTGACGCAGGGAGTTCAGAAGATCAGGGGCTGTACTGGTTGAAATCATGGCCACTGATGGTGACACAGAGGGGTTGGGAGCGCACAGTAGGCCTGTGTCAGCTGAGCGCAGGGAAGTGGAGTATGAGCAGGTCAGAGGTAGGGAGGTGCTTGTGTGTTAAGAGTGGGGTGAGGATCCTAAAGTCAGTGCTTTTTGAACCAGTAGAGCCTGGCGAGGATTTGGGTGTAATGGATGTGAAGAGTTTGGTGTGGGTGAAAATACTGGTCCTGGAGTAAACAAGCTGGGGTAGTGCATATGACTGCCCAGTTTCTATATATCAATTTTGAAACCATAATTGTAAAAAAATTAAATCTATTATTACATTGCTTAGGTGTCAGAGATTTCATTGTATTCATCTTAATACCGATTGCAGCCATTCTGCCATTGTTTGGAACTCCATCTCATGCTTAGCCATCTTTCTCCTCCCCAATCCCTCGGCTCCCATCCCCAGCTCGGGTGCCAAACCAGGATTATTAAACAGCTTAGCACATCCTCCACACGTAAAAGGTACTATATAAATGTGTACATATTCTAATGCTCTTGGAGGTTTTATTTGAAGCATGTTCAGGCTAAGCAATAGGCAGGATATCCTTACCAAGATCTTTATCTGACTGAAAGTAGACCTGGAATGGACTTTTTTTTTTGTCAAACAAAATCATTAAACTATGTACTCTTAGGGCCAATGGTGTGCTTTCTTCAAAATGTTAATTTTAGAGCCTTTATCAAGTTTGTTTCAGTTACAGTGCTGTTTTTGGGTGGGACTTAGAAACAGTGCAGCTAGTGGCCATTATTCTGCATTAAACTGCTAATGTCATCATGAATAGGAAGCAAGCTGAACTACAGAGCAAGCGGGAGAAGAGGCGAGGGAAATGGTGAAGGAGTGGGAGGAAGAGGGGACAGAGAGGAGACAGACAGAGACACAGAAGGGGAGAAACATTTTGTCTCCCTCCTCTTCTGCTCTCTCTCTGTCTCCCTGTCATTGTCCCTGTCACCTCTGTCTGCCCCCCCACCCCCCCACCGCCTCATGTTTTACATGGACCCAGACAATTTAAAGGTTTGCTCAGAATATACTAATAAATACATAATTGAAAATTGCATTAATGTTCTGTAAATTTAGCTGCAACTTTAAGTGCACTTCATGTTAGCATTCTATAGTACTTTCAGTCTTTGTCTGCACACTGGTCATTGTTAAAGCGTTGCCCAGCAAAAAGATGCATGTAAGAATAATTGGAATCCCCTTTAAAGGCCCTGTTAGTAAGGATTGGACAAACACAAACATCATTTCCTCATCTTCAACTTCTGAGAAAAGATGTCGAGGTGTTCAAAAAACGGCGTAAAAAGGCCAGCTATAAGTGCATTGACTGCTGAGAGTTAGATTTTTTTTAATATAGTTTTGTCTGCTTGCACTCTCATTTTTAAAGTCTTATGTATCTGTTTTCCTTGGTCTCTTTGTTCTTCCATTCTGTTAAGAAGGATACCATTTAGGATGTATTTCTTTTTTTTGTTCTTCCTTTAAAAATGAACAACTTCACATTTGTTGCAAACATTTTCTCCCATTTATAGTTGAGAGCCCAATTGCTGCACTAAAAAATGGGTATACAGCCAATGTGGATATCAGATCATCAAGTAAGATACAATGCACTGTAATCATCTTTAATTCAACCAAAAACATTGTAGTACATACATAAGTTTACTAAAGTAGAAATATGTGTAATACATTAAACTAAAAGTGTACTTAACATTGAATATGGTATGTGTAGATACTTGCTGAAGCTTTTCCTGTTTCTCCATCTCTGACCAATTTGCTGTTCTTCACCTCTGCCACATCACTGACTCCACCCCTACCTCCATCTTAATGCTGCCAAAACTCTTAACCAACCCTTCATCATCTCCCCACTGACTTTTCTAATACACTTCCCCCTGGTTTTCCTAGCTCCACCATACATGAACATCAGCTTGTGCAAAACTCCACCACCCGCATCCTCATCTGCAACAAACTCCATATGTCCATCGCTCATCTCCTTTCCAGGCTCCACTGGCATCCTACCTTTCAGCAGATCGATTTCAAGGTCCTCACCCTCACTTAGGGAAGTTCTAGGCTGTGAGATTTCTATCTCTACAATCTTTTCCTACCCCACTCCTCTGCTCACCCCTGCTAACTTCGGCTTGCTGCATGCCACCCCCACCCCCCCACAACCTACGGCACAATCAGTGACCAAACTTTACAATTCTATGGCTTAACCTCTCGAACCTCCTCCTAAACCCCACCATCTTGCCCCCTCTCTATCTGTCTTGAAGTCCTACTTGAAGACCTACCTCTTTGACTGTGCTCATGGTGGCCTCCCTCTCCCCTCTTCCCCTGCAAAAGGCTTCCAGACATTATTATATAATTATGCAAGTTGTTGTTGCAGAATGCCACCACCAGATTGCTCTGTGTATATGCACAATAAAAATTCCCGATACTAAATTATTAGCACTAATAAATGCTGTACTTAAAGTTTTACAGTCGTTTATTTAGCTGATCAGCAACTTTACCTTTCAACTACTTTAAAACTGAATTTTTGGAGGCTAGGTGTTTCAAAACGACACTTTCACGAACTCAACTCAGCCGCATTGTGGTTGCGTGGACACATGGTTTTCCATCAGACCCTCCATCAGACCCTCTGCTTGCCTATCAGTCACCTCAATATTTTTAGTGTAATTGTAATGGCATTCCTCATCAGATTAAACCATTTGTTTATCCCATGTCTTTTTCTCACTTGTATGGGTGGGATCTAGCCAGGATTGAACAACAACATCAAATTGCATTTATATTGGACTTTTCATGTCAGAAGGACATCCCAAGGCGCAGATTCCAAAATAAATCTTTCTTATTTGCCCACACCATCCTCCAATATTCTTTCATGGACATCTCACTTTTGTGCACTTTATAGTTGTATTATTATGAATTATTATTGTATTGTATTATTACATCTCATATCCTCTCCCATAAGCCTTTCATCCCCATCGTTGCTCGGCTCCACTAACTCCCCAACCTCCAGCGATCGAGTTCAAGATCCTCATTTTCGCATTTAGATCACTCCATTGTCCATCCTACCTCTGGTACCTCCTTCACCCACAATAATCTGGCCATTTCGTTCATACAGCTGATAGTGGCTTACTCTATGTTCCCCAATCTAGTGGGGAGGACTTTAAGTGCCTTGAACTCTCTTGAACTCCATTCTCAGGTCCCTCCAACTTGTTCCCTCCCTCCCTTTTTTCAAGCTATGCCTCAAGACATTTTAATCATGCTTTCGGTCATCTTTCCTCTCTCACCCTCTTAGCTCCCTCCCGCAGCTCTGGTACCCATCCAGAATTTTCAAGGATTTGGGGCATCCTCCTGACGTGAAAGTGTAAACTGTATTGTATTATTGTATCGTATTGCTGGCCCATGAGGTATTTATCTAATAATGAGATTGCTGAGCTCATTGTAACATTTATCAATGCTCATTATTGCCTCGCTTTTCTATTGATTCCTACTTTACTACTAAATATGTTTGTGGCAAACACAATATATTAGAAGGAATACCATTCCACTCAGTAGGTGGCGCTGACATGTTTAGACTGTAGTAATGTACTTACAAATCCGTAAGCACACCTAGTTGAACTGCAGCAGAAATTCACACCTTAGCCATCAATATTCAGATGTACAGTGTTAGTAAAGTGAATCCTGATATAATTGCTTATTAGAACACATTTCAGGCACAATATTGTTGCTTGACAAAATTACTTGAAAAAAGTAAAGACTGCTAAGATTCGATACATTAGACAAAGTAATATATCTTTCAATCTATAATTGACACTTATATCTGGAATTTCTTGGATTCAGGGAATTCACCCAAGTCATTGTGCTCTAGTTATTCTGTCTATATGACTGTTTGGTCAAAAATTAGCCTCATACAGCAGACTGCCCATCCAAGCTGTGTGTGTGTGGGGGGAGGGGGGAGAGATAAGAAATGTATTTTAGATGTATGAATAGATTTTTTTTGTTAACCTTCTTGCTTTTATTTTGCAGCCTTGACAGCACCAGAAGATGATATCGCTGTACTGTAATTGTATAGCAGCAATGAATACTATAGTGATAACTGACATTGGGCAAGCAATAGATGGTAATGGAAGCAAAAAACGGATCAGCCCAGATCGTTTTGTTTAGGCCTTGAATCTTTGAGGTCTCTTAAATGTTCAATAGAAAGCTTCCATAAATATGAAAAGGGAATTACAGCAGACTGTTAACACAATTGCAGAGCATATCTTAGTTCTCTACAAAATCATAGAGTATGTCTTCATTTGAAAATCATATTCTGTACATTGTTTAAATAAATAAATAAAAAAATTGTTGATAGCTGTAATACAATCTTTAAATTCTGCTCTACCAATTTATAACCTTATATGATTCATTCAAATAAATTGCAGCCTTATAAATCTTGTCCACATTTCCATTCATTCCAATTCATGTGATGAAAGTTTTTTTTCAAAATAAAATGAATTTAAGTTGATTTTGATCCAAGTTTTATAATCTTTGGTTTTTTTTACTAAATTTTAGTTGAGGAAAGGCATTTTTCCTTATGATCTAGTGCAACTTGTTTGGGCATTTGATGACTATGCTAAAAGACTAGGAGATGATATATTCTAAACAGTGTAAATAGGCTGCATAAAATAAAACCCACATGTCAATAGATACTGGTGATATATTATATCATAATAATCCTTACATTTGGTATAGGGCCCTTTCACATTAGGAGGACATCCCAAAGCACTCTGCAGAATATACTGTAAAGTGCAGTGGCAGTCTTCTGAAGCTGTGCTAGCTGGCTTTGTCTCCTTTATCCTGTGAAATTTGCCACAAGAACACATTAGCCTTGTCAATCTACTGCATGGTAACTCTGAACATTGCACAATTCAGTAGTTTGAAAAACCTACAGTTCATAGTGGCAAAAATAGTTTATTACATGTCGGACCACAGTACATAGTGATCTGTTTAAGACACAACGTTTCAGTAAATGTTTTCTTTTTAGTCAGCTGGGACACATGAGGAAACCAATCGGATGCTTAAGGAAAGCCAAACTAGATCACTTTCATATATACATATTCAGCAAATGTCATTAGTGAAAGTACACTTTTTAAAGTGTACTGTATATAAATAGGTATATTTATAACATACATAAATATCTTTATTATAAAGGCACTGAACTTAACAGATAGTCGCAATGATAATGGTATGTTGGTTAAATAAAAGTAGAGTAAATGGTGTTACTACCGTTGCATATGTCATAAACAAAGTATATTTCACACAGATTTATAAACTTATGCATCAAACTCACAGAAATGTGCTAGTAATCTTCAGCATTTCTTTAAAGGTGATGTTTATTTGTCTTCACGAACAACAAACAAGCTAACAGCTGTGGTTTACCAACTACACAGTGTATTATCTTTGTGGAAGATCAGAAATAATTAACACTTTGATTTCAGATCACTGGTTAGCTTTTTAGATCAGCCTAAAATTATGGCCGGGTTAGTAAATTGGAGCTCCATAATTTACTGAAACTATTCAAATCCACAGAGAGAACTCCATTACTCCATATTTACTTTATATTTATTAAAATATAAACAGTAAACGTATGTAAAATACTGATATGCAATATTAGTATTACCTATAACAGTGAGAAACATGATGGATATTTTCATATTCAATTCTATGGTGTATGTATCGACTATAATAATAATGCATGGATTTGATATAGATTTGATATATCACAGAATATACTGTAAAGTGAATTGACCTTATACTTGTGAGTGACACGCGACAGCCAATTGCGCACAGCAAACAGTTGTGGATTGAGTGACCAAATAATTATTGCTTTTTTTTAAGGATTATTATCCCTCAAAAAGTGATCTGCAGATCGACTAACAACCGGGTTCCTACTTACTGCTAGCTAAACAGAGTAAGGAAACTTGCCCAACATTTTGCCCTGCTGGGAATCGAACTCGGTTTCTCACTTGCGAGGCGAGTGCTCTAACCACTGAGCTACAGGACTCCACTATAGTATCAACTCCTGTCTCAACTGAATGTCCTTGTCACATAATCACCTGCAAGACTGGTGCATTTTCACGTAGGGAAGATTATCATTAATGATCTCTTATTTTAAATGTACATGTCTGTTCAAGCCATGCTTAATGCGAATCACACAGTTATAGAGCCAATAATATGCCATGAGAGCAATCACATTGCCTTTCCACCACTTCCCAGTTTTCTCTTTCAGCAGTACATCTCAGGACGTTTCTTTGCAATCTGCTTGACATCATAGCACTTTTGTGGCCTTTTTTTTGATTCTATGAAGGTATTTGATTTGAATCATGATATCGCAAGAATCTGATATTGGTTTGGATGAAAAGGCCCTTTGGGCATTTGGTCTCAGCCTTCCATAACACACAGCCGACCATCTTCCCATTAGAGCATCAAACATTTTTTTAAAATGAGGCCTATGTCCTAACTCCACCCACCTTTTTTGGTAACCTATTACAGTCATTAATTATCCTCTGGGTAAAGAAGCCAGAAAAAAGCTTGTGTGACATTGCTGTGTGCAAGTTGAATGCCAGATTTGCCTACAAAACACCCAGTCACTACATTTTAGAGTAAATCCAGTTTAGTAAACTAGTAATATATGTAGCTATGACCCCATTTGGAAATCAAAAGTATCAGAAATCTAATAAAGGTTTTAGGCAACAACAACAACAACAACAAGATTTCATTTATAGAGCGCCTTTCACGTCGGGAGGACGTCCCAAGGCGCTGGACAATTGGGTCAGGACCCGAGCAGGGGGGACATGGTCAGGGTGAGGGGAGGGAAGGGAGGGAGGGAGCGAGGAGGGGGGTAGAGTCGAGAGCGGAGCTGAAGGCACGGTCGAAGAGAAAGGTCTTGAGACCGGTCTTGAAGGAGGAAAGGGAGGAAGCAAGGCGAAGGCACTGGGGGATGGAGTTCCAGAGCCTAGGGGCTGAGAGGCTGAAGGCCCCGCCACCAATGGTAGGGCGGTTGGGGCGGGGGACATGGAGCAGACCGGAGCCAGGGGAACGGAGGGTACAGGCAGGTAGGTAGGGGGATAGTAGGTCGGAGAAGCAGGAGGGAGCAAGGCCATGAATGGCCTTGTAGGTGAGGATGAGGATCTTGAATTTGATCCTCTGGGGGATGGGGAGCCAGTGGAGGCGAGCGAGGGTGGGAGTGATGTGGTCCCGAAGCCTGGTGAGGGACAGTACACGAGCTGCAGAGTTTTGAATGACCTGCAGCTTGTGGAGGGATGAGTCCGGGAAGGCCGGCGAGGAGAAAGTTCCCATAGTCCAGCCTTGAGGTGATAAAGGCGTGGACCAGAGTTTCAGCGGCGTGAGGGGCGAGGTAGTGCCGTAGTCTGGCGATGTTTCGGAGGTGATGGAAGGCGGTGCCAGTTGTGGCGCGGATATGAGGAAGAAAGGACATCTCAGGGTCGAACAGAACACAGAGGTTCCTGACCGGCTTTGAGAGGTGGAGAGTGCAGCCTTGGATGCTGATGCTGTCAGCGCCTGAGGTGCGGAGGCGCTGACGCGAGCCAATCAGGAGGGCCTCAGTTTTGCGCACGTTGAGCTGAAGAAAGTTGTCTCTCATCCAGGACTCAATGTCAGACAGGCAGCTGTCAGGACATTGGTGGTCGTGGAGTTGAGGGTAGAGGAGGAAAGGTAGAGTTGGGTGTCATCTGCATACATATGGAAGTTGACCCCATGTCTACGGATGACGTCACCACGGGTGAGCATATAGAGGGTGAAGAGGAGGGGACCGTGGACAGAGCCGTGAGGGACACCGCACGAGACAGTGCGGGGGCTGAAGGAAAAGCCGTTTGTGGAAACAAAATGAAGACGGTGGGAGAGGTACGACCTAAACCACTCAAAGACAGGGCCTTGAAGGTTGAGTGGGAGGACAAGCGGTGGAGGAGGATAACGTGGTCGACCGTATCAAGGAGGACGAGGAGGCAGAGGGAGCCCTGGTCGCAGATGGTCAAGATGTCATCAGTGACCTTGACCAGGGCGGTTTCTGTGCTATGGGCAGCACGGAAACCCGACTGAAGGGGATCGAATAATGAATGGGTGGAGAGGAAAGAGCGCAGCTGGGAGGCGACAACTCTTTCAAGGACCTTGGACAGGAAGGGGAGGTTGGAGATGGCCCGGTAGCTTGATAGCTGCTTGATACTTGATAACTTGATAACAAGTCACAATACGCATATTTACAAATATTTTTAAAAAATGCAAAAGCTAGATTTACTTAACACACAAGCACAAATACAGCATATGAGGAAAATTAAGGATCTTACTTTTTCAAAAAGTCCAAAACATTGAGATTAACTGGAAGACACTCAAAATGGTAAAAGCTTATTTGTGGATGGTGGAAACAGAAATTTCACGTTTTCAGCAATCAGACCTAGAAAATGAACTTAAGCAAAACAAATGAATTAAATTGAAAGCCAACCCAGCGGTTAGAAAGTGAAATAAAAGAAATCTAAGATGGGAGCTGATTATCTGCGAAAGTGGAGGTTGGAGACACCATTTTGTGGAAGGTTTATGTTGCCACCAAACAGTCCATTAGTGTTAAAACACTAAAATACCACGAAATCTGCCTTGTAATAATTAGCACCAGACATGGTTTATCACCAATGATAATTATCAAATTAAACACTTAAAAAAACCACACATTTACCCCTATAATTTTCATTGGAGCATAAATTAGAAATGTGGCATAAGTTTTATTGCTGTTGCCATGTTTTAACCCATAGTTACAGCTGAATCACCAGTTTCAGTGTTGCACCCAGTGCGCACAATTATTTGTTCAGCTGGAGGTCTTACCACGCAATTGATACAAATCAATGACAAGGGCATGCAATGGTCGATCAATCGAATTATACACCTATTATTTTACAAATGAAAGCCAGAAAGTTCTCCAGACCGCTTCGTAACATTTCTTCTTCTTGAGGAACAGAGAAAAGAGCGCAGTGGCGCAAAATGCAGTTGAACAAGATTGCTGTCAGTCATGATGCTCCCTGGGCCACACTGCAGTCTGTCAGTGCAGCCACTCTCACTCTGGTCGATCTCAGAAACCGTTTTTATTCCAAGAGTTCCTTGCATTATCTTGACCGGCGAGGATACGAATCTTATAGAGTTGGTTTCGATGTTGATGCATTGGACAGGACGGGAGTTCTGCTCTCATGGGCATGATTTGGGTGCTTTCAGTGTTCCAGTCATCCCCGGGAATCTGTCATTTGATCGTAATATCTTCCCAGAATATCAAAAGACAGTGGAAACGTTCACGCCTGATACAATACCACCCCAGAGAGAGAGAGAGAGAGAGAGACAGGGTGAGAGAGTTCAGATACACTATTGCTTTAGATAGGTTTATTTTCCAGTGCCAGTGAGCTCTGACTGCACCCCGGCGTGGGTTTGAACGTTTGTGAGTAATTCCCTTATTCAGAAACCATATGCGTTTCAGCTTCCCTTAATCGGCCAAACAACTGAACTGACTCGCACTTTCAAATGCACCAGAGATATAACCTACAGTGCTAACACACAGTTAAAATACGACTGTTAAAGTGAAAGCCCAGCCGTAGCGAAGTACAGTACAGTATATGAACTCGAAACCAGTCACCGGAATGTGTCTGTTGCCTTCTTAATATCTCCACACAATATAATGCAATTTGGAACTGTAATGTTAGATATTTGTTTCACATGAATGACAATTTCCGGATTCGTTTGAACGGTTTCTATTCTGGCAATTTCTATTTGAAGAACAGCCGTGAGCTACGATCTTTTGGGCAAAGGCTTTATTTTCTACCTTATATTAAAAATCATTCATGTTCGAAACGCTTTCACGGTTTAAAGTAGATCCTTTTCGCTTAAAGCCCTCACCTAATTCTCCCCTCCTACACTGTGGTTGTCCTTGCTGCTTGAAATCCTCATTTCAGTCTCGCCACCTACACTGTGGTAAATCTTTCAGGCAAGAACCAGCAGCTAAATATATAAGAGCTACGATTGTGCAAGTTTAGCAGTTGAATAAAAACGATACTTCTCAAAATGTCATTTTAATTTTTGGATGGTAGGAAGCAGATGGTTACTGCCTACTGCCTAGTTCTGGGATGCTGCGTGGTGGTTACTTAGGTATTTCTTAATGCAAAGTTTAACATGGTTTCATCTTAGAAGAGTCCGAGACGTTTTGATCATATAAAATGAGATCTGTATCTCAGACTTATAATAGCACACATCCTTGCATTTGCTACAGCGACGTGTCAGGTAGTCGAGACGTCTCAAAGCGCTACACATTTATACTGTGAAGTGGTGCGGCTGTATTTTATGTGGGCGACCTATCTCGTTATGATGTAGAGTTTCAGCATTTACATATCTGGCGGTTCAATATAAGTCAGCCTGTGGGTGTTTTTGTGTCGCTCACAATAAGCATTCATCTTCTTTTAGTATTTTCAGGTTTCCTCGCAGAGAGAATATTATCACTCAGTTAGAAATCAATGGGTTGTAGAATGGAGTACCAAAGAATAAAACAGAATACAGTAGAAAGCAGTAGAACAACTAATCCCGATCATAATTTGCAATATCCAGTAGTTGTAATAATTGTATCTCCTTTTGTTAGATCACAATGCAGTTTTTATCTTATATCTAAAGATGATATTACTCACTGAAAAAACAGCTCAGACATTGAAGTTAGTGATCACACTCCTCATCATCCATGAGATAAAAGTGTGCAACAAACATTAATTGTGCCAATGGAATAACTTCAACTCCGAGGATTAAAACGTATTTAAAGTACTGTATGATGATAGTATTTTTGTAGTGCATGTAATGTTTTATTTTGAAGAGCGATGTAGGTGAGTTGTGTACAGATTGGATGAGCGTGACCATGCGAGCAGAAAAAAAAAGGGAAATACTGCACACGCAACACAGAGTGCATGATATTAATAATAATAATTAAACCATTGAATGGAAACTAATACACTAAACCACAGAAACTAAACCATTGCGCCGTTTTGTGGAAATGCGATTGGATATAGCACAACATTGTAATATTTTAGCTGCGCTGCCTTTGCTGAGCGACAGAAAGCTCAGTCCCACCAACATTTCTCACTGAAAGGGAGCAACACATTGCTCAGAAGCTTCCCATCTTGTTTCCCTTCGGTCCCCTTCCTTAACGGTCACTTAACCCCGAGACTGGAAGATCTGGCAGTGAGGTGCAATAACACTGAACGATACTGATCTCTTTCACATCCCACCAACCGAGAGACAGTCAGCGTTTGGTAATTCCACTGTGGGCGTCTGCAACAATCTGCCAGAAATCAATGTTCGTACACACTTGGGCCGGTGTCAGTGTGGGGCATACGATGATTCACACGAGTTGCTTTTCTTCCTTGATAATCTTCAGACAATTCACTTTACAGTATATTCTGTGAAGCGCTTTGGGACGTCTAGAAGACGTGAAAAGCGCTGTATCAAATGCAAGGATTATTATTATTATTATTATTATTACTGGAGTTTAAACAAGGTTAGGTTTGAGATAACACGTTAAGGGGCGTTAAGATATCTAGAGATGGGTTGGAGACCATAGCCTGGACCAGCCTATTACGGCACGGGCCACAAGACAACAACAACAACAACAAGATTTCATGTATAGAGCGCCTTTCACGTCGGGAGGACGTCCCAAGGCGCTGGACAGTTGGGTCGGGACCCGAGCCTTGGTGGGGGGGGGGGAGATGGTCAGGGTGAGGGGAGGGAAGGGAGGGAGGGAGCGAGGAGGGGGTAGAGAGTCGAGAGGGGAGCCGAAGGCTCGGTCGAAGAGAGCCATGTGTGCACCCCATTTGCGCTACACTTTATTGCTCAGCTCCTGCCCACACTTCTGCTTTGCAATTTACAGCGTGCGCACAGATCGGAGAAATTGTTATCTGTTGAACGAAGGGGGAAAAAAAACTTAAGTGTAAAATGCCTGTATTTTACTCCGCATGATGTACTTGCACACGAATCTTGCCATTATAGATGGACATCGGAAACAGCATGAATTGTACGCATACAGATTTTATGCCACGTTGCATTACTGATCTTATGCTCATTTTTAAACATAGATATATATATATATATATTTACGACGAGAAGGTCCAAGCGTAGAAGCTGAAGCCACGTAGATGTGGTTCAAGCTGTTCATTACGGATAATGGTATCTTTACAGCCCAGTTTGACTCAGCCACGAAAGTGGGCGTCTTGTTTCACAAGCAATGTCATGTCTGAGTCATTTTGTCTTCTCACCTCGAATTCCATCCCTGTTACAATTTTTTTTGAATGAGAACACTGTTTAACTCGTGAACTTGGCTCGGGCAAAAGGCTATCATTTTGGTGTTTTGAACCTCCCCGCGGACGAAACACGTTTAAAACCATAACGGTTGTTGTAACAGTGAAAAGCACTATTTCTGTCTGCGAGCAAAACACACGGGGAAAATCGGGTTTAACGAAATTGTGATCCCGGATCACTGCAAAACCCGACATGGGTATTGATCGACTGCGAAGTGAATTGACTGTATATTTGTGGGCGAAATGCGGCAGCCAAATTGCACACAGCAGCGCCCCACAGGCACAGTCTTTTAGTTTGTTTTGTGTCTCCCACGGATCCTGTTGCGTGTGAACAAAACGTGCAAAGAAACGGCTGTAGAGATTGCAACGCGTTCCCCGAAAGCGACGCGCAACTCGGTGCACCGTTTGAATATCGCCTTCACTGCAAACACCCGGGGGTTGGGGAGGGGGGGGGGGTCGGGGGGGGGGGGGGGGGGGGGGGGGAGAGAGTTTGCAAAACACCAGCAGCTCAGGGCGGGTCGGATGAGGTCCGGTTGGCAGAAATGGACCAGAAGTGGTCTGATTGCCGGGCGAGTGGCTGAGCTCAGTGGCTTCTGTGCCACTGTTTAAATAAGCCGAAGGCTGATGGTCTGACTCCCTGGTGCTGTTAACCCACTCTCAGCACAGATGGAAACCCACAGGCGCATTTCTCGATGAGGTTTTTCTGCGAATCGACTCCCACAGCTCCGAGAAAAGCCAACCAGATCTCACTTCAAGAGGAGGACCGATATGCCACCGAGAGCAGATAAACTTCGATAAAGATCTCACAGAGAAAGATAGAATAAGATGCATTTACTTTGCTGAAGATCCAAATTAATATAGGGCATCGATTATCCGCAACTGCAGGAGCTAAGACTGGGCTCCGATTACAAGAGTCCTAGGAAATGCAAAACATATTAATAAAATGATTATTTCCAGAAATCTAAATTGTATTTTGACGAACAATTTAAATAACCCAGCAATGTCAATTCTCGTTTCATTCATGCAAACCATAGCAATACCTACAAGTTGTCCACAACCGTATGACCCCCTTAGAAAGAATTTCGCAATAAACACATTTTACGAGCAGGAATAGAGTGAAATAGCGAAGATGTAACACATGACAATACTATTGCTATAACATTAATTATAGTAATGCATCGTAATGACACAGCAATGGTGATACACATAGCAAGTTAATACATTTTATTTCTTGAAACTCAATATTCAACTACTGGATTATATTTTGTTGCATTAAAAAACTATGATGCCGTATGAACGAGTAAACCATTCAACATTTTAATCTACTGTTGAACTAGTTAGTTGAAATATTTCTTGGGATTGCCCTTTCTCCTGACTAGGAATGTGAGCGTTGTAACCTAATTTTAACATTGTGATTTAATTGATTCTTAAGATAAGCATGTGTTTTGTTTTGTTTTCAAATCGCCAGAAAAGTAAAAAGAACTGACGAAACCTCGAGTAAGTACTCTACAATGCCGCAGTCATGCTTTACAATAACGACGTTCGAGGTCTCATTGAAACTCTTCAGGTAAATGGAGAGATTTGCAGCCTATTCGTAATCTAGGAATGAAAATGAAAGTCCGAGTGCAAATCTCAACTCATTGTGGTGACAGAATGCTCGGTTTTGAGTTTAGTAACACCCTGACTAAACTGATGCACTAGAGGCATTGATTCAATTTAGTCAGGGTGAGAATAACGTTTTAGTTTAATATATTGTCAGACATGTATTGTAGTGCTCATTTCATCACTTGAAATGATTCCACTTACGCTATCTTTTGCAATTTCCCATGTTCTCACTTTTATTTTACAACTTTTGAAAACTTTCGTTTACAATTACTGTTTTGTGTGATCGTGCGTTTTAAATGTTTTGATCTGACTCACCTTTTGCATTAAAAGTTCTGTTCAAATATACCGTACGCACACAGTAATATTCTGTTTTTCCCACTCGTCAGATTTAACTCTGCAGCATCCTACAAGTCAGTAATACAGTATAGCATAGTCAAAATATTTACAGGTTTGCAGCAGTCCTGAACGTTTCTATGAGATCGAAGGACATGAGTGTGGGTGAGAGAGACTATTACCCTACAATATTCTTGGCAACATCACATGGGAAGGAAGCGAGGAGTGGACAGGTTGACATTGTCAACTTTGGATTAGCTTGCTTTCAGTACTAAACTTGCTTTTCACACTTTGACAGTTTCCCTTTTCTCCCCTCTGCACTTTAAGACCAACAGTACAGCACTACCAAATGCTAATGTTTACTTTGTTAACTCTGCTAGTTTAGTGATGTATGAAAGGCATTGCATGTAATGTATGTAAATTGAATGTAAATCGTATTGTATTATATCTAACATTTCAAACCAAAGTTAAGAATATAAGAAAACAGTATAATTTATATATTAATGCAAATTTAGCATTGTTGAAGAATTATACATAATAATGAGAATGGAACAACCTAAGTGTTTTCCTATGTAACCAACTTGATTAAATTGGCGGAAATAGAAGCGAAATGACAATCAAACTCTATGACCTGAAATGCTAGTTTTGGGAATTAATAATGCCAATTAAAGTGGTTAGAGATGTCAGCTATCTGTTACCCAGCCAAAGTATTACACTCTTACCAGAACATCTCATTTGGAAGTGCTCCCAGGAATTTGGGATGGCATTGAGTTACATTCTAGACTTGGGAGCAATATGCTGTCACTGCACAATAAATAGCATAACATGGTATCAGGCACGAGGTTCACAATAAACGTAATGAATCGTGCCAGGATTATGCTAAATATGTTGAATATCTGTTGGAAACAAGTAAATGGTCACTTCACTACACTCACGAGAGAAAATTATATCGATGTCAAAGGAGCCCAAAACTAACAACGGAGTGGCTGGAGGATAACATTTTTCTCTCAGAATCCTACAGAGGACTCACAAAATAAAAATGTTGGCCTTTCTTTTAAAATTGCCCCCGTCTCTCCCTGTTACACTTCATTGCACTTTACATTTGAGGTGGGTAAAGGATACTAAAATCTATCCCTTACCACCCCCGAAAGTCCTCAAATGCCAGCAGAAAGTGGGATGATTCAGAAGTCTCTATTCACCTTTTCCTTTTGCCGCATGAACATTTCAGCTGGACTTATTTACCTTTTTATGGAATAATATATTAGTCGTTTTAGCATTTCAACAGCTTTTTTCCTTTATCTGGGAAAAAGTTGCTAAATCAGTAAATGGCAATAAATTATGTTTATGGTAGGCCATGTGTTCTGTGCTTTTGCTCTCCAGAGTATTTGAACGGTTTTATCCTCTGTATCGTCATTTCTTTACTATGTCAATGTAGAACGTGATTTGCCTCATGCTAAGTAACTCATTAAAATAATTGCTCGAATGCAATTTCCTTTAATGTCATATTGTTTACAGTCCCTTTCCCCTAATTTTCCCTCATTTTCCCCTCCTTCTATCTTGAAGACAGTGACTCAAGTTGGGTATGTTTTTGCAGGTACTGACAAGACTCCAATAACTCCTCCACATATCCATTTGTCATCTGAGAGCCTAAATGATATTCAGCAAGTTATTTAACCATGGGAGACGTCCGAGCTGAGGTTGCATTAAAATCTTGTGTGTCTTACAATGTGCATGCGACCTTCACAAATGATTCTTCAAAATTGCTGGTTGCCTTATTTTAGTCAGGTCCACCTCTGCTAATTGGTTTCATGTCTCATCCTTGTGTAGTGATGTATTACTACTGTGCTAAATTAACTTGATTCAACACTTCACAAGAGGTCTTTAGATGAGAGGACATAGGAAACAATTTTGGGGACTCCGTTGCTGCTTTGCAGCAGGATATTAGAAGAGTGTTGTGGGCTTAACCTTTGATTTTACTTTCCTTGTGTGGGGAAACACCTCTACTTGATACCTCTGCCAAACAACATCATCAGATATTCGACGGACATCTGCTTTCATGGTGGTTAAAGGACAGCTACTGTTCACCATATATAAATTGTTTGGAGTCGGGTATAGAAGATATGATATCAAAATTTGCAGATGTCATCAACTATTTGGCAAACATCTGCCTGGTTGAAGGATCTTTAAAGGACAACTTGTGACGTGCCATATAAAATACCAAGATTCCATGGTTTGATTCGAAAAAGAAGGAAGTTTACCCTGATGTCCTGGTGAACAATCCCCAAATAAAATTGGTCATTCACTCCATGTCTGCATGTGGGACATTGCTGTGCACAAACTGGCTGCTGCATTCAGCCATAAAATACACACAAACCACACCACTTTACTGTCCTTTCTACCTCACATCCTTGCCATGACCCCTCTGCCTTCCCCCACTTCCACAATATTGGCCAACTCCACCAATGCCTCAACCCTCAGGCCGCTGAAACACTCATACATGCCTTCATTACATCAAACCTCGACTATGCCAATGCCCTGCTTGTCGGCCTTCCCAACTCTTCCCTCCACAAGCTGCAGATCATCCAGAACTCTGCAGCTCATGTGCTCTCCCGCAACAGGCTCAGTGACCCCATCACACCCATCCTCGCCCGGCTCCACTGGCTCCCCATTCCCCAGAAGATCGAGTCCAAAATCCCCGTCCTCACCTTCAGGGCCCTCCACGGCCTTGCACCCTTCTACTTCTCATTGCACCTTTGTACCCTCCTACCTGCTAACCCCTTAACAACCTGTCCGCTCCCTCTACTCGGCAGGCTCTGGCCTGCTCCATGTCCCTCACCCGGCCCGCCCCACCATCGGCAGTCGGGCGTTTAGTCTCTCTGCCCCCAACCTCTGGAACTCTATTCTACATTCCTTTTGCCTCACTCCCTCCCTTGCCTCCTTCAATCATGCCTCAAGACCCTTCTCTTTGACCGTGCCTTCAGCCATCCTCCTACCCTCTTTGTCCTCCACCCTCCCTGATCCCAACGCTCCTCTCTGGTCCTAATGGCCCTCACTGTTCAGCACCTTGGAACGTCCTGCTGCAAAAGTACTTACGTCACAACCAGAATATGGAGGCATAGTGACCTGTTTTTCACAATTCTGAAATTTAAGTCAAACATAGAGCCTGTCTATTGCAAAATATATGAAAGTAGAGTTTTTTTTNAGTTTTCTTGCCACATTTACGACGTACAATATTAAACACGTATAACATAAACCTGGGTAAGATTAACCTTTCGTTGGCAACATTAGGAATTGTTTCACTGAGGATTAAAACTACATCCAAGTATATATTACATTCATTCATATGAAAACTATAACAGCATTAATTTAGTAACCAAAACTTATTTGACTGGATGAAATCCCTTTTGTGATTTTTTGCACAGAATAGGGTCATTCAGTTCAGTATGTCTGTGTCACTACTTCCTTTATCTCTGAACTTTTTACTCTAAATCTTTCTAGTGACCACTAATCTAAATTAGTGACTGGATTCTGTAAATGTGATGAAAGCGTCTATTAACAAATTGCTAGCAACAAAATTAACCATAGCCCCTAGGTCATGCCCTCCTAGCCAAAAATTACATTTAAAATTAAATTTACTTGATCGATTTTCTTGATGAATAAAAACAGAATATTTAGCTGGAGAAGAAAATCAGTCAGGATTCCTGCTTCATGATCATAATTCAGTGACTGGAAGGTGTGTGTGTCCGGATGTTGAATGAGCAAAACAGCCAAAATACCTTTGGAGAGAGCCATAGAAATTTACAGCACAAAAGAGGCCATTCGGTCCATCATGTTTATGATGGCTCTTTTAAGAGCAAAACAATATTATGAAACCATTTAAAAGAAGGAAGGGGAGAACAATCAGAAGTTGGTGTGGAAAAAAAAGAAAAAGTACACAATAAGAACAATGCCTTAAAATCTGTTGCACTAGATTTGGATTGAAGTACTGCACAGTGTGTTCCAGAGTTTGGGTATTGTTAGATTGTTTCTGTGTGAGTTGAAAGTTTTCCTTATAATGTTGCAATTTTTTTCTCAGCCGGTCAGCATTCAACGCTACACTCGTCTCCACTCCAAACCTGGCTCCATTCCCAGATTCATTATCATCCCAACAAAAAGGGCTGTATGCCAAGGCACAGACAGCGTTAAAAACAACTTGCTCAAAATGCATGTTCAGCTGCTGAATATTTGCAGACTTCCTGCCTCATGCCCTTTAACAAGGCCTCAACAACCTCAAATGGCTGTTATTATGGGTAGCTGACCAACAGCCAAACTGAAAGAGTTGGAATATTAGGAGTAACCTAATACAGTATCTGACTTTAAAACTAACACCCAATTTTAGCATATATTTATGAACATTTCCAAAGTTGATACTTTTTAAAATTTATAACCCAACAATTTTAAACATCAGACGATTACAGGAAAAGTACAGAAGAAGAAGGTCCTTCAGCTCATTTTTTAATAAACTAGCTGTACCCGTTGCAGCTACTCTTGCAACCAGTTTCATTTATTCGGCCTTCTCTCTTTCGTCTGCCATTTTTATTTGTCCTTGAAATGTTTAATCTTCGCTTCTTAGGCATCTTTATCCCTTAAGATAAAGAAAATGTGTTATTGAACTCCTTAGCATCCCTTGTTCACATATTTGCACACATATCATTTTGGGAGGACTCCTGTTGGGAGGACTCAGTTGGAGGCCTTAGTGGGAGGACTCCTGGTTGGGAGGATTCCTGTTGGAAGGACTCATTGGGAGGACTCCTGGTTGGGAGGAATCCTGTTGGGAGGACTCGTGTTGGGAGGATTCCTTGTTGGAGTCTATACATGCGTGATGAGCTTGTTTAGGTCACAATAGGAGATAGATCCCTCCCAAAAATATATGCCCATTACATTCTCCCATGCAAGACCTTTCTGATGAGGTATAAATCATGTCTACATCAATCGGTTATTGCATTCTTGGCAGACAGACAGACCGACAGAATTTTGACTTTATTAGTATAGATTAGCATTGTCTTTATTGCTTCTAAAGTCTTAAAGTGCTTTTTGTAGGTAATGTTTGTCAAGTGTGCATTGTCTGGTAACAATTTGCACACAAATTCCACAAATAGCCATAAAATGAATGCCCAATTTACCTGGAGGATTTTTTGGCCAGGATACCGGGAAAACCTTCCTTCTCTTTTCAAACGAGGCATTGGATCTTTAATATACATCTGAGCAGACAGACAGGACCTCAATCTAACATTTCAGCTGAAGGACAGCATCTTAGATACAGCAGCATTTCTGCAGTAATGCACTGGAGTCTCAGTCGCT
Organism: Callorhinchus milii; assembly: GCF_018977255.1. NCBI lineage: Eukaryota > Metazoa > Chordata > Chondrichthyes > Chimaeriformes > Callorhinchidae > Callorhinchus > Callorhinchus milii. The sequence continues at coordinate 15,456,216 of NW_024704745.1, read as the reverse complement.
AGTCTATGAGATCAAGTCCTAATTTGGAGCTTGAGCCTTCTGATCCAATGGCAAAAGAGCTACCAACCGTGCCAGACTCTAGTATAACCAGCCACCATCTGCTTATTATAGCATCAAGCTATATCTTAAATGAATCCCACTATCCTTCCTGGTAACCATCTCCAGTTGTCAATTACCTTCTGTGTAAAGAAATAGTGCTTCCTGGTGTCTGTCTTGAAATTGACCTTGACCTTTAAGCATGTGCCTTCTTTTCTTGCTGTTTTTGGCATATTTGAAAGTATTGTTCTGGGATTAGTTTAATGTCCACTCTGACATGTTTCCAGGCTTAAGTGGCCTATCTTATCTAGCCATTCATCATAAATCATCTCTCTAAGCCTGAAAACAATACTTTTTGCTCTCTTTTGCATGTCTCTCCTTGTTTGTGGTGACCAGAATGTACACAGTTGTCCAGATTGAGCCTAACCAAAGCATTGTATAGCTCAGCATCCTGTTTAACATGTTTATTGCTGCCTCACACTAGCAGTACTTTATCTACTTTTGGCACCTTTACCCTTTAGCAATTTTACTTATGTGAAGTGGGCTTGGCATCCTCTCACGTCTCAAATTTTGATGGTAGCCACCTTGTTAGTGTAACAAATACGTGTGCTGACCTGGCTGATGTTGTGAGCAAGAGCCTTTACTGAAATACTTACTTTACTGGAGGAGTAATGTATCTGCTGTTTGTCTTTATAGCGTCTTAGAATTCGCAAGTGTCCTTGAAGGTCGTTTAAAGCCATTTGTGTGGGGGTGGAGTGGAGAGGGGAAATTCCAACCGTCCTGAGTTTAGTCATTATTTTCAGCATCACAAAGACCATCTTGTGACAAGAAGAAAATTGGTAATGTTTCTTATCGTGTCACAACTAGATCAGACAGATAAATATGTTGAAGTTAGATAAAACAATTTTGGGTTTGACATTTTAAAAGTTGAATTTAGAAATCCACAGTTACATGAGGTGTATTAAAGAAAAGCTACTCCACAACTACCCTCTTATCATAGCTCTGTCATTATCTCCTACTGCAGAGGAGGACCAGTGGGATTCATGTTGCTGGAGGCCCCAGTTATACTGCATGTTTGGCAACAAATCCCTGTCAAAAAGCATATTAGTTTGTCACCAAATGTACACATCATCAAAAATGATAGCAGCACATTGTACCTTTAGTTTAAAACTCTTAGAGATAGCAGTGTTGAAATAGAATTTGAAAGAAATAATGGTATTAATTTAGTGGTACTTACCATCAATTCAAATTTATATTTATCACCCCACCCTCTTCTTGATGCTGTTCTCAAAGATGATGTCTCTAAACTGTGAAGTATGGGACTTCCAGCTTCTGGACCAAAGCCTTTAATAATAATGCTTACAGTTGATATAGTGTCTTATCACATCGTTAAAACAACAACACCAAAATTACATTTGTATAGTGCCTTTCACGTCAGGAGGATGTCCCAAGGCGCTGGACAGTCAGTTAGTGTTTCTGAGTGGACCTGAGCTGGGTTTGGGGATAGGGGAGGGTGGAGGGCAGGGGAGGAAGGAATGTGATTGAGAGCATGGTCGAAGAATAGGATCTTGAGATGGGTCTTGAAGAAGACAAGGGAGGGGGCGAGATGGAGGGAATGCAGGATGAAGGCTTGCCTGCCAATGGTGGGGTGGGCGAGGCAGGGGATGTGAAGCAGGCCGGAGGCCGCTGAACGGAGGGAAGTCTCAAGACGTCTCAAAGTGCTTCACAGAATATACTGTAAAGTGAATTGACTGTATATTTTGTGGGCGAAACTCAGCAGCCAATTGCGCACAGCAGTGTCCCACAAACAGTCGTGGATTGAGTGATCAAATTATTATTTTTTTGAAGGGATTGTTTTCAATAGAAGTCAAACTTAAAATTGAATGCAAACTTGTGAAAGCACAGTTCAATTTACTGGAAGCCTTGCTGTTTGGTTTATTTTTTGTAACATATTTCACTAACAGAAATAATGCTGTTCTCACAACTCGGCAAACCAAGCTCTATCTATATCTCTCTTAATGCAACTCAATTCCTGTTCAGCATTATGGTTTGTGCATTTCTGAGAAACTCTCCAAGCTTGTTTCCTTCCTATATCTATTAGAACAAGCGTGTCCATTCCCTCAAATGGCTTCAGTGATAATGATATTTGGATATTTATACAAAAGTAGATCTTATGCAATAACAAGAATTAATTTAAAATTTTCAGTTTTGAGATATAAAGAGAGTGCACTAGTTCACTTCATGCTCTGACAAACGACAATGTTGAAAGATAAGTGCTCAAGTAAAAGCTCTTCTTTTAATGTAATATTTAATGTAATATGGAGTCCTGTAGCTCAGTGGTTAGAGGACTCGCTTTGCAAGCGAGAGACCTGAGTTCAATTCCAGGCAGAGGGCGAAACCTTGGGCAAGTTTCCTTACTCCACACGCCTAATAATAATCCCTCCAAAACCCAAAACAATAATAAATTGGTCATTTTCAATCTACGACTGTTTGTGGGACATTGCTGTGCGCAATTGGCTGCCGGCCGCGTTCGCCCATAAATATACAGTCAATTCACTTTACAGTATATTCTGTGAAGCACTTTGAAACGTCTAGAAGACGTGAAAAGCGCTGTATCAAGTGCAAAGAATATTATTATTATTATTATTTTGGGAAAATCTTAAGGGTGTCAATGTTACCATTATCATTTTTTGATTTGTGAGTTAACAGAACCACCTCTTTTAAATTGTTCTGGCAATGCCCACTGTTTCACTTAATATTTGCTGCTTTGTGACATTAGTGGTCTTGTGAGTTGTTATTAAATGCAAATAATTTGATTCGTAATTTCAGCTAAAAGGTTATCATTTACTGAAGTCTGTTTTGCATACTGTAAAACTGGGTGAATCTACTTTAGTATCTTTCTATTACTGTAAATTTCTATGATTTCATGGCACTATTTGCAACTCCTGTCCTGAAATATTTTTTCACAGAGCTATAAAAACACGAGCTAACTCACTACAATACGTTTCATTCAGCCACAGTAAATGTTCCCGGTGTTTGCAAATGCACAGTGTGGAACTTAGTGAGAAGTGTGGTAAAGGGAAGTTGTAGCTTCTTAAGTAAACAAGTTAAAGAACTGCGATTAAAAATGACCACTGCTTCTTTAAATAGATTGAGTATAAAACAGGAAGAAACTTGCAACTATTTTGCTCATTTAAACCAGAAAATAAAGATTCATCTGAACTTGTCACCACTAGCACAGTAAGATCTCACCAAGAGCAGAGGCAGATTGCATGCAGGACAATAAACCAGTCCAATTGTTGTTACTCAGCAAGGGTCAGCTGCTAAACAGATACCAGGTCACAGACACCCACACACAATGACTGCAATGCCTACAGCTGCTCAATAGTCGCATTACAGCTTTGGCAGCTGATTGCCTCAGTTACAGTTTTTAGACAACATATGTCGTTAATTTTACAGCTGCATTTTTGTAATGACCTGCAAAACCTGCACCCTTATGGTATTCAAAATATTTAACACACAAGCACACTCTCTTGTAGAGTGGTGCTGAGAAGACAATGGACCTCCAGATTTAGACTTTAGGGTAACAGGAAGTGGCAAGTTCACATTAAGGTTGACAAATACAGTACTTCAGAGTAGCACTCCCTCTTTCAGTGTCAGGCCAGTTTGTACGCTTTGGCACTGATACAGCAGTTTGCGATGATAACCACAGATTCATCCTGATCTTATTCTAATTGTTTTAGTCTTTTTTGGGGGCTGATTCAGTTTTGCTTCAGGAGGTTAATATGGTTCACAAAACAGCCATCGTCACATAGCCCAGTTTAGCTCTAGGACTCCTTTTACAGAAGAATTAGTTTCATCACTGTGAGGCTTTAGCATATGACTTGCACTTTGAATATTTGTTTACATATGTTTAACATGACTTAAGTATCAGGTTTCCAACTCATTCTAAGACCTGCTGTTCTAAACCCTAAAGTGCTATCATAAGGGCTAATTACAAAAAATGACCAACCGTCAGCAAAGGACCTGGTGACAGTCATAAGCGTTTTAATAGATTGATATTACTGCTGCTTTCTCAAATAACTATCTTGAAGGTAAAATGATGACATGAGGAATTCTGTGTGGTGTGTTTCAGTGTGTTTTATGATAAGCAGAGGTAAATAGAGCTCAGCAGTATTAATTGTATGAAATAGGAATTCACTTTCACTTATGTGAACGGTTGTCATCATTTCTTTGTGCCTGTAGCTCCAGTGGATTAATGGATCTTTTTCACTTGGGTGTGTGACTTGGCACAAAATGTCTCAAACAGGTGAAGAAAATAAAAAAGGGAGAAAAATAATCACAAATATTTGTAATCTTCCTTTTACCAATTTGGTAGCTTGGTCCTGAGGCCTTGAGAACAACTGTTAAGAAGATAATCTTTAGCTGGTGAACATGGAGATTTTATCCCTCGTTGGCAGATCAACTCTAGAAAATAAATATTAAGCAAAGAGAAGCTAGAAGCCATCCTAGGGCCCACAATTCACAACAGTACTCGTCCTCCCTTCAAATGCTAACAAAGATGGCAGTGATCTTGTGTAAAAGAAGGAAAGCCTGTTTACCATGAGCGATGTGTTATCACCCAGTGGTTAATTGTACAATATACATTAACGCAACACATAACAACTTGGATTTATATAGCCCCCCCCCCCACACTGGACGGCATCTCAGAGTGCTTCACAGTAACGGATCCCGGGGCTGAGCCAGGGGGAGGGGGAGGAAGGTGACCAAAGGTTCGGTCGAAAAGAAAGATCTCTCCCGAAAATAGGAAGAGAGGGGGCGAGGCGAAGGGAGTGAGGAAGGGAGTTCCAGAGCCTCGGGGCATAGTGGCTGAAGGCACGGCTGCCAAGGATGGAGTGGAGGACTCTGGGGACAAGAAAGAGGCCAGACCCGGTGGAACGAATACGGGCACTGTTTTGAGGAGAGAGGAGGTCAGAGAGGTAGGGGAGTGCAGAGGAGTGGAGGGATTTGAATACAAGGGTGAGGATTTTGAAGTTGATCCTCTCTGGGACAGGGAGCCAGTGGAGTCTGGCAAGGACTGGGGTGATCGGGGAGCAGAGTTTGGTCCGGGTAAGAATGGGGGCGGCAGAATTTTGTATGACCTGGATTTTATGGATGGTAATGGAGGGGAGACCGGCAAGGAAGGTATTTGAATAGTCCAGCCGAGAGGTGACAAAGGCATGGACCAGGGTTTCAGCAGCTTTTGGAGTGAGGTATTGGCAGAGACGGGCGATGTGTCAGAGGTGGAAGAAAGCGGTGCTGGTGAGGGACCGGACGTGGGGGAGGAAGGATAATTGGGGGTTGAACCTGACGCCAAGGTTGGATACGGGTTCGGAGAGTTTTAGGGGGAGGTCGGGTAGGTGGAGGAGGTGAGAACCATGTGATTTTAGACGTTGACGAGAGCCAAAGAATATGCCTTTTGTCTTGTCAACGTTCAGCTGAAGGAAATTTACACTCATCCAGCTCCTGAGGTCTGACAGGCAGACTGACAGAACATCAGGGGACTGGGAGTCGCAAAGAGAGGTGGAAAAATAGAGGGGTTCGAAGAGGGAGTGGGAGGAGAGGTGTGCACGGAGTTGATTTGCAACAACGCATTCTGGGACTTTTACGGGGAAGGGCAGGTTTGAAATAGGGCAGTAGTGGCTGGGGTGTGAGGGATCTAGGGAAGGTTTTTTAAGGAGGGGGGTAATGGCAGCAGTTTTGAGGGGGGCAGGGACTGATCCAGAGGAGAGGGACTGGTTGATGACATTGGCCAGTAGTGGGCAGAGGAGGGGGAGCTGGGTGTAGATGTACTGCTGGCAGTTCATGAGATAGGTTCATGAGGTAGGACTCCTGGTGAGGAGGGGGTCGAGGCAGGAGGTGGTGGGTTTCATTGAGGTGATGGTGGGTGAGAGGGATGAGAGAGAGATGGGCAGGAAGGAATGTAGAATGGGGGTCATGGTAGGAGCTGATGATGGGGAGGGTGAGGGGGACAGAGAGGGGGTGGTGGTGGGTGACAAGAGGCAGGCAGATGAGACTACCTGGCGGATGTTGTGTATTTTGGATGAAAGAAGTCCATGACCTCCTCGCACTTGGCATTGGATGTAAAGATTGAGGAGGCCTGAGGGGGCGCACGGAGGAGGTAGTGGGTGGTGGAAAAAAGGATTTTAGGATTGTTTTTAGCCTCCAAGATGATGTTGGAGTAGAAGGCTGTTTTTGCGTGTGTCAAAGAACAGCGGTAGCTGTGGAGATGCTCAAGCTACAGCTGGCGGTGGACTGTCAGGCCAATTTTCCGCCATCTGCGCTCAAGCAGCCGGGTTTGGGTTTTTAGGCAGCGGAGATGGTTGTTGTACCAGGGGAATCGGGTGGGTTTGGAGATAGTCCTGGATTTTAGAGGTACGTGGGAGTTGAAGGTGGAGAAGAGGCGATCATGGAGCAACTGGACGGCTGCTTCAGGATCTCCGCGGGTGGAAGACCAGAGGGATAGGATATTTGATGATGTGAGGACCTTTGTGAGGATCTCAGGGGGTAGCCTTTTCCATGGAGAGATCAACACAAGCTTTTGTGGGTTTTGCCCACAAAATACCCATTCATTCCACTTTGAAATATAATTTGTATAGTGCTTTGAGATGTCTCAATGATGTGAGGCATTGCATCAAATACAAGTATGATTATTATTAAGTACCAGATAATAACACCTTACATCTCTGTGTGAATATCTCTGCCACTTTGTTACCCTAATACAAATAGATTCTTAATATTTGTTCTTCAGTTATTTATGAGTGATACTCTGCGTAAACATTATTAAACATATGAGGGAAAAGTGTACAATATTTAAAAGGATTACATACTAAGATCATAACATTGTTACCTTAAATAGTAGAAGCTTTTTAAATTTCAAAAAGTTTCAAGTTATAATAAAACATCACAATCCTGTGCTGAACTTGGTAATGAACATTTTTGCTTATACACATTAACCAAAATGAAGAAAGATAGCACATTTTTAAAAGACGCAACTAATCTGTGGTCTGGTTTGCATGCACATATTTGCTTTTTGTGCCTCTTATGGTACAGCAACTCTCCACATCTCATGTGAGGGTTAGTTGTATGCACAATACAATATTTTACACTTTGGAAATTTGTGGTAAAGAGGCTTGGTATTGTTCACAAAGCTTTAATTGAAACCACCACTCAGAAAAAAAAGCTGATGGGTGGACATTTACTGACTACAAGGTTTTGCATGTGGGAGTATCTGTCTATCTTTAAATATATGACACATTACTGGGACACGTAAACAATTTGTTTTTGATACAAGTCACAGTGGTAAGCGAAAAAAGCATCTTAACCTTCTTGGTAGTCTCCTAATGTATAGAACCACATTTGTTATTTCTAGTCTAGTTTTCACATTAATCAACAGATCTGAAGCCTTTGATATTACGAACATTGTGCCTAATACTGATCAAATATACAGGCTACCCAGTATTTTCCAACATTGTTTTCATTCTCTTTAGTGCCATCAGGCAAAGAAAGGAAGAAAAGTAAATAAAAATAAATATCAGTGAAGAACGATATTGGTAAATGCATGCTGGTATATAAGTGAATATCCCTTCTCTTCAATTGTCTACACAGAAAGGTATTGTTGTGTAAGCTTTGCGCTGCTTGTCCAGCTGGGACCAACCTATCTGTTGGAGTTTCGGCTTGCGGGGTTAACAGGAACTGAGTGGGAAGAATCCCCTGGCTTATGGAAACTCATAATATAAATGAGGAAAAAAGGAGTGTAATATATTAGATTCATGTGTGAATGTAACTTCTACACCATTTGAAATGCACTATAGGAAATACAAGCCTGTGAGTATTCACCATGTCATTCTGACTTGCAGGATATTCAGATGTAGATTTCATTTAGCAAGAGTTCCCGAAGATTGGTGCAACGTATTTTCTGTTACCTGTTAAAGTGCTTCGAGATAATAATAATAATTTTTGCATTTGATATAGCACCTTATCATGTCTTTGAGACGTCTCAAAGCGCTTCACAGAATATACTGTAAAGTGAATTGACTGTATATTTTGTGGGTGAAACATGGCAGCCAATTGCGCACAGCAGTGTCCCACCAACAGTCGTGGATTGAAGTGACCGGTTTATTTTTATTATTTTTTTTCAAGGAATTATTACCCCTCGGAAAAGCAATTTGCCATTTGACTAACAACTAGGTTCCTACTTACTGCTCGGTGAACAGAGGTGTGTACAGTAAGGAAACTTGCCCAATGTTTCGCTGTCCTGAGAATAGAACTCAGGTCTCCCACTTGCGAGACAAGTGCTCTAACCACCAAGCTACCCTGCTTCCCCCCTGCCCTCCACCCCTCCCCCACCCCCCCCCCGACCCCAATCCTGAGCTTGGGTCGGTAACTCCGTCTGTCCAGCGCCTTGGGATGTCCTCCCGACGTGAAAGGCACTTTACAAGTGTAATTTTGTTGTTGTTGTTGTTGTTATAGACATCTGAAAGAGAGGGGCTTGAATGGATAATAATCTAGGGTTAATAATTCCTTAAAGAAACTATATAAAAGCGAGTTGTTGTGGTTGTTTCTGAAAGAAAGAAATATCCATTTGTACGCATGAAATAATCCCATTAGACATTGTTGTGTTATACCCTAATATCTATTTAGCATAAGGCATCAAATGCCCATAACAAGTGAATTGCTTCAAAGGTGTAAAATAGCACAATAAAATTGAGCCCTGGAAAAACATCAGAATTGCAGGTCTCACAACTTTGTCAGCTTTGTGATTGACATATAGATTACAGGGCAGACTAAACTCCACCAATCACCAGATTTTAATTTCAGTTTTTGCACATTTCTGTCAGAAAGAAAGACAGAAATATAAACAATGTTGATATTTGCACTGCAAAATGCACTGATTTGCTGTCAACTAGAGATGACCAAACAAACTGCTCTGACTCCCAGAGCCACAAACTATTGCTTCTTAATTATTTGACGAAAAACTCTACCTTAATTTTGCTGACTACAGGAACTTGTAATAATGCTTTCTGATGATACAGTGTATAGTTTCTTTTTAAAAAAATAAATTCCCCCTCCTCTGAAGTATAATTTACTCTCTCAATTTAAATACCATCTAAATGAAGAAAATAAATTGAATATTGGTTAATTTATAGAGAAGATTGGGTACCTGGGAATGATTACAAGGCTGTAATCTAACCTGAGTGACTAATGATACCATAAACCAAAGAACAAAAGAACAAAGCTTCTGAAAACCTGAGATGACAGCTTTGAAATCATTTTCTACTGTTATTTACAAAATTCATTCTTTTAGTTCTGTGCGGGTTGTGCGTGTGTGGGGTGGGGATGGTAAGCAAGGAGGGGATGTATTTGATGCCGGCATTTGCTGATGTTAATCTTCAGGGTGTTACATTTTGATGCAATTCATGGAAGATGATTAAAATTGTTGAATTTGCAACTACAGGTTCATGTTTTTCCTCATTTGGCATCTTCCACATACCATTGGGTTTAAACTCCATTATTAGGCCCAGCATGCAACAAAAAAATCATGTAACTGGTGTTTTAAGAGTTAAACACTAGACATTAAATAAAATTGATGTGCAGTGAAACCATGTTGAGCATTTTGTAATAACTTTAGACATATCTATGTCTCCATACTAGAGTGGAGCAATTATTCACATATTGGATTAATCATCAAAATGCTAGTGGGTCCTTTTTTTGTATCATTGATACAAAATTCACAATAGGGAATATGGAATGCAGTTTTTTTCCCCATACACAAAATCTTCATAATTCACGAATGACAAAGTTATAAAGGCTTTGCACATGATCCAAGTATACTAGCGTTCCACACTTCCAAATAATGTTGTCTGCTTATATAAGCTATGAATAATGTAACATTACAAATAAATGTACTTTCTTGGAAATCGTTCTGAGAACTTTTCAACTTCGAGGGCACTTCATTGAATACATCCCTTGAGATTATGTGAAGCATTATTCTCACTATCCTTTATCCTAGCTAAGGAATAGTCCAGCCTGGAGGCATAGCAGCACCTTTAATTCTAAGGCTAATATGGGAAAAAGGTCAATTGAGGGCAAACTGCAATGAGGAAAAAATATCAATATATAAAAGCTGAATGCAACATGGCTTCTCTAGTTAGACTGGATACCTGGGAGTGATTTCAAGACTGTAATCTAACCTGAGTGACTGATGTTACCATAAACCAAAGAACAAAAGAACAAAGTTTCTGAAAACCTGAGATGACATCATTTGAAATCATTTTCTACTGATATTTACAAAATCCATTCTTTTAGTTTTGTGCGCATTGTATAGGATGGAAATAAAAATGGGTTTAATAATAATTATAATTGTCAGAGATGTTGAACAATTCACCTGTGAATCTCTGACAATCACTCCCACAAAGCTGCAGGCCTTTTCTGTCTGCAACAGTCGTCGCCTAACACACTGCTTTCTGTGAGATAAAGAATATGATTTCAGGAGCTGTTGTTGGAGAAAGTACAGTTTGATGTTCTGCTCGTATTTCAATACAGAGGTGTTGTGTTGTAGATTGCAGAAGTAGTTTAGAGTAGCATGTCAGCATTGATGGGATGATTATCAAAATCTTGGGTTAGATGTTCAACTACAGGCCAAAGGACGGAGAAAGCCTTATTACTTTATGATAACGTGTACAAGCTGTGCCCGTTGCAGCTTCGCTTGCAACCAAAGGATCCAATATGAATGTAGATTGACACACAGACAGACACACAGACTGACATTCTATCTTTATCTATACTCATTTGGGAAGACCCTTGTGGGAGGATTCCTTTTGCGAGGACTCAGTGGGAGGACTCGGTGCTTTAAAAATGTAATTTTGTTGTTGCCGCGACTTAGCTTCGTCTGTGTTCGTTATTTTGTTCCCACTGCTTGGCTACATGAGTGCTCTGTGACACACGATGCCACAGCGCCATTTTGACTCAGCGGCTACCAAGTGTAACTGCAGCAAAAAATGCGAAACTGAAAATAGATCATGAATGATAGGAGATACCCAAAAACAAGTATGCCCATGTCACTCTCAGATGCAAGACCTTTCCGATGAGGTATAAATCATGTCTCTTCATCAATCGATTATTGAGATCCTTCTTGAAGTGCAGACAGACATTGTCATTTTATTAGTATATAATGGAAGAAGATAGATGAGGAGTAAATGTAAGAAAACGAAGGTACTGTAGTACTGATGGAGGACCCAACATAAACTGGAATGCCCAAATGAGAAGGACCTGGAGCTTGTCAATGTAGTACAAGACTGCTTCCTTATTCAATACACCAGCTGACAAAGGCTGTTCCCCTCCCGAGTTAATTTTAGTCAGTGACCCAGACACTATTCAGTAGGATTAGTTGACCTTAGCTCAATAACATTCAATTTCTCTTGGGAAATTGTATGCAGCCCAAACTTTAGTATATAACTTTAGAAAGGCAAACCTGAGAGCTGTGAGGGCTCAGCTAAGTGACCTTGACCTACAAGGCATTATACAAGAACAAATCAGCCAAAGATAAATGCCTTAAAAAACAATATGTAATACCTGCAGGACAAGTACAGTATGTACCCAAGTGCAGTAGTGGCAGATTAGTGGAGTCCTGTAGCTCAGTGGTTAGAGCACTCGCCTTGAAGCGAGCCACTGGGTTCAATTCCAGGCAGGGCGAAACCTTGGGCAAGTTTCCTTACTCCACACGCCTAATAATAATCCCTCAAGAAAAAAAAACAATAATAAATTGGTCACTTCAATCCACGACTGTTTGTGGGACACTGCTGTGCACAATTGGCTGCTGCATTTCGCCCACAAATATACAGTCAATTCACTCTACAGTACGTTCTGTGAAGCTCTTTGAGATGTCTCGAAGACATGAAAAGCGCTATATCAAATGCAAGGATTATTATTAAACAAAAATGCTTCAAAATTAATCAAGAGGGAAAATAAAAATGGCAATCACAAAAAATAAAGGAATTTACAAAGCTTGTTAGGGAAAAAGAAAATAAATGACCATTGGGCTGAGTACAAGATTGTAAAAAGAAAAAGGAAAAAATGAATTAGAAGAGCCAAAAGAGAACTGAAAGGAATACAGCAGGAAATGTAAAAAGTATTGCCAAAATATTCTTTTAATATTATAATACTTAGAGGGTAGTTAGAAAAGACATTAAAACCCTAAGGAACCCAAAGGGGTATGAAAAAAAAGGATGAATAGGAGATAGTAAACATATGAAATGACTACTTCCTGGAGGTGTGTTTTTTTTTACCAGGGAATGCACTAAAAACATGCCTCCAATATCCAGCAACATTGTCTGTATTCCAGGACTTTGAAATAAGTGAGGTTCTAAATAGCCTTGAGGGGCTGAAGATCAACAAATCCCCTAGCATGGATGAACTGATGGAAAGAAAAACAGCAGGAGATTTGTGAAGTACTGAGATATTATGAAGGAGTCAATTGCTATTGTTGAGGCTTCAGCAGAAGGAACCAAGCAAATGTGATACCAATTTTCAAGAAAGCTGGGAGAATTATTCCCAGCAACTTCAGAACCACTATCCTGACGTCAAAGTTTTGTAACCTCATTCTAACACAATGTTGAGGATTTACAAAATCTTAACCCACACGAAAGAGAGGCACAACATTGTGTGCTGGTGAGTTCCCGTGATAAAAGGAGCTGAGTGGGAGGATTCCCTGCCCCCAGTGACTGGTCTGCCCTTCCAAGTCCTGATGATGAGCCAGATTGGCTGTGCGGTCATCAGCAGTGCATATTCTGGAAGAATGGGCCTAATTGCCTTCTTCATCTAAACTCCTGTTGTGATCAATATAATGCAATTCCTTATTTTTAGCAGATACAACTACTGGATCATTCAGAATTACTAATCAGCAACTTCTTGCCCATCTCTCATGTGAATAAACGTTGTTTCTAGATTCAGCTTCACTCTGCACCATCACATAAATGTCACATTGTAATATCGTGCCTCAACACGGTGCTCAGATTGGGCTGAAGAATCCATTGTGAATTAAATTCATTTTGACTCAATGGAACTAGGTTTTTTATGATAAACAGAGCAGTTAAGAGAGCATTTAACACAAGTAGAGCATTTGAAATTGTTAACCTCTCCCTGGCTCTGATACTGTTCCCACCCCTTTAAAAACTGCTGTCATCATTCCTATTCTTAAAAAATTCTCCCTTGACCCTTCTCTACCCCCTAACTACCGCCCCATCTCCAACCTCCTCTTCCTCTCCAAGGTTACATCTCAGCTTCGTTCCTTCCTCGCTCGCCACTCCCTTCTCGAACCCCTCCAATTGGGCTTCCATGTCACCCACAGCACAGAAACCGCCCTGGTCAAAGTGACATTCTGTCCATCTGCGACCAAGGCTCCCTCTGCCTCCTCATCCTCCTTGACCTCCTGCTGCCTTCGACACCGTCGACCACTCTATCCTCATCCACCGCCTCTCCTTTCACCTCAACCTCCACGGCGATGTCCTTGGTTGGTTCAGATCGTATCTCTCACACCGCCTGCACTTCATCTTCTCAAATGGCTTCTTCTCTAGTCCCTGCACCATCTTGTGCGGCGTTCCTCAGGGCTCTGTCCGTGGTCCCCTCCTCTTCAACATCTATATGCTCCCTCTTGGTGACATCATCCGAGGACATGGTGTCAGACATCAAATTCTGGATAAGAGCTAACTTTCTTCAGTTGAACATCAACAAGACCGAGGCTCTCCTTTCCTTGCCCAACTCCACTGGCTTCCCATCACACAGAGGATACAGTTCAAGATCCTAGTCCTCACTTTCAAAGCCCTCCACGGTCTTGCTCCCCCTTACCTCTCCGACCTCCTAACCCCCTATCACCCTGTTCGCTCCCTCCGCTCAGCGGATTCTGGCCTGCTTCACGTCCCTGCATTGCTCGCCCCACTATTGGTGGGTGGGCTTTCCACCAGTCTGAACCCACCATCTGGAACTCCATCCCACAGTCTCGACATCCCTCCCTCACCAGCTTCAAGATCCAGCTCAAAGACCCTTCTCTTCGCCCGTGCTTTCGATCTCTCTGCTTCCCCCCCTGCCCTCCCCTCTCCCTCAACCCGACCCTCAGCTTGGGTCCGTAACTCTGTCTGTCAAGCGCCTTGGGACGTCCTCCCGATGTGAAAGGCGCTGTATAAATGTAATTTTGTTGTTGTTGTTGAAACTAAATGCCAGTGTGGCTTAGTTTGTAACCTTCTTGACTCTCTTGGTCAGAAGGTAGTGGATTCAAAGCCCCACAGCTAGGCTCACACTGCATGCAGTCCTGTGAGATGTTGCATTACAAGATGAGATGATAAACTTTCTGCCTGTTCAGGTGAATATTAATGATCCCACAACATTCAAAAAAAGAAAGAATTTTTCCAGATGTCTGGCCAACAATCCTCCAGATTAATTCTCACAGCTGGTTTTCGGGATCTTGCTGGAACAAATAATAATTATGTGTGCCCTCAAAAATAGTTACTAAACTTAATAGTAATTACTTGTTAAGTGCTTTGCAACATTTTGATATGCTATAAATACAACAAAAGCTTTTTTCAGCTTGTTTTGTGCATTGTATTGGAATTATTACAAAGAAATGCTGGGAATGGTAGCTAGTGAGAAAGAACAGTTCAGATAATTACATGGATATTTCAACTAAAATCAGCGTTGCTCAAGAAGATTTGATTTTTATAAGTTTTGAAATGCACTTAAACTGAGTAGCAAAGGTAAATCAAATATGGTTGTTTTAACCTTTAGGTTGCTGGCAGTCTTAAAAATATTATTGAATCGCCTTGTAGATACATGAAACTAACAGTCCAAAGGTTAAGCAAACATTAATCTTTGCTAAATAAAATAACATTTCAGGCACTTCTCCAGCAATGCTGAATACCAGTTTATGTTATGTTATCTGGGATAATTTGAAACGTTAGAAATTTAAACACATCAATGAAATGTGTCTGATGTTTACACCTACACACAGGCTTGTGCTAAGGTTGTCTTGCCCACTGGAGACCGAAAAATTCCCCTAACCTACCTTATCGTATCACATCACTCCAGCTTCTAGTCACCAATATCCTTTCCCAGTCATACAGATGCTGCATCTTAACAAACTGAGCAAAAAAAATCACCTCATCACGTGACTTAAGTTTCTAAAAACAGTACCCTATTTTTCTTCTAGAATGAGTCAATTTTTCCTATGTAGTATTAATATTGTAATTGTATCATGAGTGAAACTGCAACGTTGTTACTGCAATATAATGCCTTTGTGTTAAAGTTTACTTTGTTTGTTAACGTTGTACATCATCTCTTTATGGGCCTTTTTTTAAAAACTTTGTTAAAAAGGAAAACGACCCGAGGTTCAGCCTCATCATAAACTTCTGTTCAGGTGCTTTTTTAAAAAAGCCTTTAATGATTCATTACTACCTATTTGTGTGAGTGCACACACTTGCAATTTAAATCGCAATAGCCACAACAGTGTATTTGATTAACATTCAGTCACTGGAGGCTCCAAATTAGCTATCTTTGTGTTGAACACATAACAATTGTGTGCTGCGATAGCTGTGGCATCTTAATAAACTTATTGAAGTTTAAATTGTTACCAAGGTAATTATCTCTTGCATGTATAATAATTCTTGCATTTCATATAGCGATGAAGTGAATGACCAATTTTATCTGGGGTACTGTTAGCCAGGACACCAGGAAGAACTCCCTTCTTCTTTTGAATATGTCACAGGATCTTTTGTCTACTTAAACAGAGAGATGTGACCTTGGTTTACGGACAACACTCAAGCAATGCAGTGCTCCCCCATTACGAAACTATTGAATTGGAGAATCAGCTTAGATTGGGATCTTAAATATTGATGCGGGACTCGAAGCCATAAGCTCTGACTCACAGCAAGAGTGCCACTAACTGAGTCAGGCTGACCCCAAAGGCAGTATTGCTTGTCACTAAAAAAGCATAGTTAATCATTGTAGTCGTTGACATTTTCTCATGATACAGAGTAAAGTACCAATTTGTAAAATGTTGTGAGTGTAACATTACATTCCTTATTTAAGAAAGATTGTTGAATTGTTTTTTTGAAAGCCCAAGAACCACCCACCTCACTTCTTAATAAAGGTAAAACACAGGCTGCGTCAAAAGGTTGTGGGTTCAAGTGCCCTCCCCTTCCCTCCCAGTCAAGACTTTGAACTCCTGCAATCTAGACTGACAGTCAAATGCAGTGCTGGGGATCTGCTGCATTTTTGGAGGTGCTGTCCTTCTGAAGAGCTGTTAAACTAAGGTCCTGTCTACCTGTTCTGGTGGACATTAAAGATACCATGTCACTATTCGGAAAGAGAAGGCGGTTTCTCTCAGAGGCCTGGCTAACAATCCTCCCGATAAAATGGATTATTCACTTCATGGTTGTTTGTGGGACATTACTGTGTGCAAATTGTCTGTCATCTTTGCCTTTAAAATACAATCACTACACTTTACATTAAATCCTGTTAAATTTTCTTTGAGCCATCCTCATGACATGAAAGTTGTTAGATCAAATACCAGGATTAATTATTTTTATTGCAGGTATTTATCAATTGGGACATTTTTCCATTTACCTTATTAACTGACTATTTTTCTTGAATTTGCTGCTGATGTGGCTTGATTTTTTTTATAAGCTTTGTGACTGAATTATGCCTCATAAATTACATTGGCTTGAAATAATAAGGTTAATTATTTGTCAAACAATAAGTCAATTTAAAAAGTCATACAGTATACTGTAGATTTACATGCTGTTGCTGAATCTTACTGTTGAGTTATTTGGCTTGAATATAAGAATCTCCAGACCTATATAGCATGTCAAATTAATCTTTGTAGGAATCAGTTACTAAAACGAAATGCTGCAGGGAGGGAAGAAAAACATGCAAACTGAATGATTGCCACGGAATGGTTTATTCAATGTGGTACAATAAATTAGACATCTTCAACGTGTTCATGTTAATGGGGCCAAATGATAAAGATCGAGGTAATTATAAAAAAAATGCCGATTGGGACTATAATTCAAATTTGATATTTGTTTTATTGAATCTTTCAAAAGAATAGATAAAATTGAATCAATAAAATTGCTAAAATCCATCTGGTTGCATTTTTTTCTTCCTCCCCTCCCTCCACCCTCCCCTCTCCCCCCCCATGCCTCATGGTCTTATCTTGCACACATTTGCCCATATTTATCCCTTGTTGATATTCTCCCATTCATAACCGATATGAAACCTTCTACTCGCTCTCTTGACTCTCTCCCCACCCATTTGCTGAGCACCCAATCACCCACCTTTGATCACTGCTGGCACATATCGTCAACCTGTCCCTTTTCCCACTGCCCTTCAAAACAACTGTTATCACCTTCCTCAAAAATACTAACCTCAGTCACTCCAAACTCCCCAACTGCTAGCCCATCTCCATCTTGCCCTTCCTATCCAAAGCCCCGAATGCATTGTTGGCACTTATCCTTACTCCTACCTTTCCCTCCATTCCTTGCTCGAGCTCCCCCAGTCCAGCTTCCACCCTTCAACAGCACTGAGACAGCATTCGTCAAAATCACAAGGCCGTTTCATACACTCCTCTCTGTGACCAGGGCTCTTTTTGTCTCCTTGACCTCTCTGCCATTTTTGACACAGTTGACCACTCCATCTTCCTGAATCATTTCACCTTCATCCACCTCCTTGTGCTTGTGATAAGGTCTGAGAAATTATCCTACATGAAGCACCCTATGTAAATGTAAATTGCTGTTGTAAAATATAAATTTCTGTACAGTTGTTGTTCATCTACTGTACATAAATACACAGTCATTATACTTATTGGTGAATCCTGTGAAGCATTTTGAGATATCCTCCGGGCGAGAGAGACGCGATATCAAATATAAGGATTCGTATTATTAATTAAATGGGGTTCACAAAGCAATCATTGGAGCTCACAATGATTCAAAAACATTTTTTTGCTGTAACTATTACATTTGACAGAGACATGTTTGGCAATACTCCTCAGTTAAATAGCTGTTGATGGTGCATCAGCTTAACAACTCTATACTGCACAGATATTTTCTCAAATCAAAAGTCTTCTATTTTACACATTTATTGAAGCAGTTTCGGTGAAAGCACACTCTGACTGAACTCTGATTAACGTTCCACTCATGTTTTGTTAAGGTTTCCTCAGTAAGTTTCAAGCACTAGTTGCAGACAATATTACTTTCAGGATTTTACTGTGTGAGGGATTTCAGTGGACGAAAATGCCTGCTTCTAGTTATTCAATCTGGGTAGGTCAGAACTAATTACAGAACATGAATGACTTCATTGGGCCAGCCACAACACATTCTATAATTACACAACTGTGGTATTACAAGCATAGACATGACCCTCTTTCATAAGACAGTCACATATAGAAAAAACATTCAACAGGTGCACTGAGCAATTCCAAATCTAAATCCTTAATTGTCACCATATCCCGATAACAGTGTGAAAATAGTGGGTTTTATTGTAATACATTATTTAAATATCAAGCCAATCAGATAATTTTCCAAGTATGTGCCATAGAAATCTGCAAAAGCTGTAGATCTGCATCAACGGCATTGACCAGCTTGCGGTGACCGTAGGGTGCCTGCCACAATTGTTATAGGATAAGCAGGAAAGAAAGTGAGGTGGCTGAAAGTAGATACATGTAGAGTTATAGCTCAAGCAGGGCATTGCTGCACATTTGGTATTTATCATGATATGTTAAAACTTTGATCTTTCGAGATCTCGTATTGAAAGAATTTGACAACATTTGTTAATATTTGGCTCACTTTTGGCATGTATTATACAGAGGTATTACATATGGGGTCTGTAGCATTCATTTTAGTGACATTTATCAAAGAATTTTGTGGTTTCCATTGTTGACGTTGACGACAGAATTCCTTGTCAGGCTGACAGGTGAATGAAGGTTCTGATAAAGCTTTACAAGGACAATCTGTTCAGGAGCTTTACGAAAAGTGTACATACAAAAAGAATGCTAAAATGTGGTAAAATCAGCAACAGATTCTTCTGGAGATGTTGCTTGATTAGCTTTGGGGTTCTGGTAATATCTGTACAATATTTTCGCAAGGAGATAGAGTGAATGCAGTGAATTCCACGATAGGTTAACAGGTCTCTAGAAAGAGCAGTGTTGATGTGCTGAATGGCTTTTAGTCTTTGCTTTCTTACATTTTTAAGAAATGGGCAAATTGCTAAAGTGCATACAACAACAACAACAACACGATTCCATTTATAGAGCGCCTTTCACGTCGGGAGGACGCTGTACAGTTGGGTCAGGACCTGAGCAGGGGGGAAATGGTCAGCGTGAGGGGTGGGAAGGGAGGGAGCGAGGAGGGGGTAGAGAGTCGAGAGGGGAGCTGAAGGCACGGTCAAAGAAAAAGGTCTTGAGACTGGCCTTGAAGGAGGAAAGGGAGGAGGCGGCGAAGGAACTGGGGGATAGAGTTCCAGAGCCTAGGGGCTGAGAGGCTGAAGGCCCGGCCACCGATGGTAGGGCGGTTATGGCGGGGGATGTGGAGCAGACCGGAGCCATAGGAACGGAGGGTACGGGCAGGTAGGTAGGGGGATAGTAGGTCATAGAGCATGAGAGAGGTGATCGAGTAACAATTGGGGAACGATTCAACAAAAAATACTGGTATTTGATATAACTTCGCTATGTTAAAATATCTCACCAGCCAATAAATTCCCCAAAGCATTTATGAAGGTGAAAGACCAATTCATATGGAAGATTGGTGGCCTGGCGCAAATAAAATTCTATGTAACTCTATGTAAACACCAGAGGATTGCAGGAAACATAATCAATCTTAAATTAACGATGAGAAAGAAATTCTCAAAGATACACCTTACATGTTACCAAAGGTGCTTTTTGAAACTCCTAAAATAGAATAACCTAGAGAAACCTAGAGAAATGGTAATTGTTATTTGGTTGTTGTTTGTGTAATATTCACTGCTTTCTACCATCCAATGTTTTATCTAAATATTCTAATATACCTCAAATTCTTGAGTTTCTTCACAAGTTCATAACACTTGGTTCTGATGTGGACCTGATCCTGTAAACCTGGCATTGCCGTCAAACATTACAAAGGAGCCTGATTAAATGGCTATATCAAGATGAATTCCTTAAGATGAGATGAAATAAAAGTCCCAGTATGGTATTAGAATGCATGATCATCACTGTTATACCAATTAATATAACGGGCTATTTACGTTGGTATAACGTGACAAAGATTTTTAAACAAAGCAGTGCAAATAAACATTAAAAATATTAATGTTCACTGCTCTAAAAGTTAGAATTCTTTGGAATTCAAACTTCCCATTTTACTTGTGTTTATACTACAATGGGCCGGAGTAGATGCACACAGGGGAGATATTGCAACCTGACTATGGAGACCATTACAGAAACACAGACGGATGGCAGAAGGCATTGCACAATAAATGGAAGATTTACAACGGAAACTCTTGTGAAAATCATTAGAACTGACATGTAACATATGAACTATTTCTAAAAAATAATAAGCTGAGGGGAATTTGAAACTCTGGATAGTTGGATCATATCACATGGTTTGTTGTGGGTGGAACTGATTTGTTTTGAACTTTTATTTAACATAGTCTAGATGGACCAAAAAAAGGGGATACTTTTTCTTCAAATATCTTGATTTATGATAATCCTTTTGCACAGTTGGTAGCTTGGAACTATACAGTTTGCGTATTCTTTGAAGTCATTTTCAAATGTCTTGCCAGCTTTAAATGGTTGTTTTACTGTTTTTGGATGGCGAAGTGCTTCTATTGTTTGCAGTGGAAATATTGTCCAATAGCCTAAGCAGGACCCCTGTCATCACTGTAAAGGTGGTTCTGGTGATGTCAATACATATAAATGCATTAATTTAAAACTAAAAGAGAGCCCGGAACGTCTGATATATTTTAATTTAAGAGAGGAAATATATTGTAAAGTTTTGGCAGCAGTCTATTTAATTTATGAAAAGCACTGATGGTTTCCAGAGCACTCTGGTTTATGTTATCTTTAAATATATCAAGAATATATTTGCAAAAAAAAAGAATGTTGTTTCTAACAATCCAAGATTTTTCTTTTCGACAATCATAGGACTTAAAAGATAAAATGTGTATGTCAGCCTTCGATGCAATTTAGGTGATCTCAATGGAGTTTTAATATCTACAGGATGGTGCTATTCCCTCATAACATTAATTCCTGCTTTGGCCTGAGTCCCACTCTAGAGAATCAGCATGATCTTATCAAGGTTTGACAGTATAATATATTTTAATATCTGTGTTTCATGAGTCATTTTAACAAGCGCGGTAGTAAAAAAAGGAAAATCTGATACAAAGCAACAACAGATGTAGTTGGATATACTTTCCAAGAGCAGAGCCTGGAAGCCTGATCTGTACAGATCAGTGTCATTTTAAACACACAAACACACTTGATTACACAGTACATTTATAGGACAAATCTTGGCAGCTCTAGGCTAAGCAAGGATGTTATCTTATGCATTGAATGTGAAAGGCTGGCAGGGTGATCATCAAGAAGTTCTTTCTTCACAAGTCAGCACAAGAAACACTCGGCAAAATGCCAATATACATTGCTTGCATTTTAAAGCATGTCCTCACATGCGGTTAGTTATCAATAGACACTGGGACGGTTCCAGTTTCAATGGGAAGTCCCAACAGTTAGTAAAACAGTTCTGGACTTGTATGTTCTCAAACCAGCAGATCATTTCGATTATAATTGTATTTGCTTTGCATTACCTCCACCCCAACTCTATTATTCCCAACACTTGATTTTTTTTCTCATGGACAATTATGCATATGTACACTTACATTTATTGGAACACAAATATAGATTTTTTTGTGAATGTTTGTGTCCTATTTATAGAATGTACTTTTTCCACCCCTACCAACTCACGCAGCAATTGACGATCTGCTCCCAGGCCTCTTTAGTGCCATTGGAAAGTGACCAAATAGTGATTAATTTTCCAATCGTTCTTTTCTTCTTACTTCCTCCAGAACTTCTTGTCTCAATCTCTCTGAATTGCCCCCTCTTTGCCCATCTTCAAATCACCCTTGAAGACTTTTCTTTTTGACTATCTTCGGTCACTTTCCCTCCCTTTCCAGCTCGACATCAAACCGCACCGTTATTAAGCACACCGAGATGCTACCCACGTGAAGGATGCAAATTTATGTTGTTGTTGTGTAAGGTAGTATCTTGCCTCAGCTGGGCACCTGTGGATAGCAAAGCAGAGATCAAGAATTCAACAAAGTGATATCTATACACGAGGTGTTAGCTTGGCTGGGATGCTAACACTCTGGGCCAGTCTCAGGGCCATACTGTGTGGATTTAAGCCCAATTATGGGACTTTGATTTCATAAGTTACATTAACACTTCAGTGCAGTACTGCGAGAGTGCTACATTGTTGGAAGTTTCAACGTTCAGCTGGGAAATTAAACCGATTCTCCCTATCAAAATCTGGAAGCCTCTCCCCAAAAGGCTGTGGATGCTGGATCCATTCATATCTTCATGACTGAGGTGGAGAGACATTTGTTAAGTCAAGGTATTAAGCGATATGGAGCAAGGACGGGTAATTGGACTTAAGGTACAGATCAGCCATAATCTTATAGAATGGTGGAACAGGCTCAAGGGGCTGAATGGCCTACTCCTATTTCTATGTTTCTAAAAAAGAAGTAAGTTTCCCAAGGTGTTCAAATCAACAATCCTCCAGAATAATTAGTGATTTATCTACGTTTATTTACAAAACACTCACTAAAGTTAAAAATAATTATCAGTGAAGCACTTTAAGACATTTTGATGTGGCAAAATACTATACAAATGGAAGCTCTCCCTCAGCTGTGGCACTCTTGTTATTCTGGAGTTCCTGTCTATACATTAGAAGTGATTTATTTTGAGGAGTGGGACGCGGTTTTAAGTTTAGGGTGACCTCCATCTCAGGCCTGAGCCCTTCGGTTTTCTTTTTCTTTTCAAGTGTTTAAATAAAAAGTGATCAGACAGCAGCTCTGGTCTGAGAGAAACAGAACGTAGGAAAATTGGTCATTGATGACAAACACAAAAAACTTGTCCTCATGTAACATTGGTTTCTTAGTAGTGGTTGGTAGCTCACCACAAGAATGGTAAAGGAGTCCATTTGGTCCATTAAACTTCATCCTTCCAGAATACCCACCTTGTTCCCAATGCAACATCAAGCTGTTATTAACTGAATCCAGCTTTCTGGTCTCAGTCAGCCTTGCTAGCAACTCAAGTAAGCTTCTGAGTAAAGAAATACTTCTGTTTGTCCTGAAATTGCTCTTTGCAGCCCTGAATCTGTGGTGTGGTGTCCTGCTGCCTTGGTGAATTTGGAAGTATTGTTCTTGGTTTCCTTTCTCAATCCTATTTAGTATCTTTTATACTTTTCTAACTTTTCACTTCTGCAACATCTCATTTTGAGGCATCTTGAAGAGTGTTAGCTTAACTGATCCCTTTAACAGATAGATCATATTCTTTGCTCTCCCCCACACTGCTTTTAGGGTCCACTCATTTAGGGCCTGCATGCTGTGGCAACCAGACTTGTATGGATTACTCCTCAGGTCCCAGTATTAGCTTGTTGAATGATTTTGTCTTAAAATTTAAAAGCATGCAGAATTTTGCAAGTTTTTTAATTCAACTTTAATTTGAAAGTCAGTTTGGTGCAGTTCTTAAAAAAGCGAAGCTGATTGGCACTTAGTGAATATTGGACAATTAAGGAGATTGTACTTCCTCTTAAGTTGTGCAGAAATGCACTATTTTGTCCTAATAATATTGTATTGCATTAAAGATTTGGAATGAGTCTGACAGTGGTGTGAAAGCAGCTGCAGTTACATTCTTGCACATAGTATTGGGGACCACGTGGCTCACCACACTAAAATCTCAACTCATGTTCTCCAACTATCAACAGTATTTCAGAAAATAAAAAAAACTGGTCGGATAGCCTTAGGGAAAGGAGTTTTTAACCAAGTCATATAAATTATATTGAATTACATTAAATCTTGGCTTAGGCCTGGTAAATACTAATAGAAAAGCAACATGGAAAAAAATGAGGCTTGTCTTACTTACCATTGTTAGCCAGCTATATCAACCAGCTTTCCTTTTAAAGCATTCATTTTAGTGCAGTTACTAATTCTGAATCTTTAGATGTACATATGACATAGAAAGCTTTTAAAATGGTAATTTATTTTCCAGTGCATGGTCTTAATGGTA
The DNA here is from genome assembly GCF_018977255.1 of Callorhinchus milii. Lineage (NCBI taxonomy): Eukaryota > Metazoa > Chordata > Chondrichthyes > Chimaeriformes > Callorhinchidae > Callorhinchus > Callorhinchus milii. Next base: position 15,431,846 of record NW_024704745.1, on the reverse strand, counting down.
TTGTTCTTGATCATGCGCTAAAGTCCATTAATAACCAATTTCCAACTTGCTATAGATATGGGGGTAACCATCAAATGTAAGAAATTACCTTCTCCATCCCTCCCAATCCTTCATGTACGTGTGATCAGGATCCTTGCTTTTTAGAGGGCATTTATCATTGTTCTGTCTCGATGGAAATGTCCTATAATATACACTGGTAGATTGAAAAATTATCCAGCTGATCAGCTATCCTTCCCGGCATCAGAGAATACAGGATAAGGGAACAAAAGGCTTGTAAGTGAAGAATTAAAAGAAATTTGGAAACCAAATACATAATCGTGATTACTTCATTGGTTCTTGACGCTAAAACAAATTACATCTAAACAGGTATTGTCATTACAAAAAATGTATGGTGGAAGGAGATGAACCAATATAGCTCTGCATCTTTCTATCTCAATAGTAAATAATAATCTTGCATTTCATATAACACCTTGTCACGTCGTTGAGATGTCTCAAAAGCACTTCACAGGATAACTGTAAAGTGGATTGACTGTATCATGTGGGCAAAATACAGCAGCTAGTTGTACACAGCAATGTCCCACAAACAGCCAGTGAGTGATCAATTTTATTTGTTGGCCAGGACACTGGGAGAAACTCCCTTCTCTTTTCCAATAGTGCTATGGGTTCCTTAACATTTACCTACACAGGCAGATGGGACCTCCGTTTCACATCTCATTTGAAGGCCGGCATCTCTGACAATCAACACCTCGCCTCAGCACTGCATTGAAGTGTCAACTTAGACTATGTGATTCTAAGTCCTGACATGAGGCTTGAACCCACAATCATCTGACGCATAGGCTAGAGTACTAGCACTGAGAGTGCTACCACTGAACCAGGCTGACACACTTTCACACATGCAAATAACGCCACATGCAAGTAGTACAATTCTGTAATTTGGTTCAATTTATATCCTTGAATTCTGCATTAGAAAAATCACTAAGCAGTATCCAGTTAACAGTAAAACAAACTATACTAGAACAACAGCAGTTACATCCATTTAAAAAGACAGTACCTTATTTATTACCTAGGCTGTAATTCTAACCCTTATAGGCATGCCTGGAAGCTGCCCTAACTTTATTATAACATATGTTGTTTCTTAAAAACTGAATGTAAATGCTTTAAAATAATTCACAGACCCACTCATAAAGATGTCAGCAGTTTTCTGCAGTCCCATCATCATCGTTGACTAATTTAATTGAAAACAGAATAAAGGTTCTGAAAAGGCTTTAATAAGTAAATCAAAAAAACTCTTTAGGTTTGAGTTGTTGAGAGACCATCAAACAGGTAGTGACTTCCTGGGATTATGTATGTTGTTTTCAATGGTTTCACAGTCTACAGTTACTGAAGCAGCAGAAATTTAGAGGAAAGTTTATGTGTTATATATTTTGATATCTATTTGTATGCTTACACGTATTACTTATTCTTTAGCAAAGGTACTTTTACTTCTCAGTAATGCTTCTGCTTGTATAAAATCTGGTTACGTGTGTGGTGCGATGGGAATATGAAAGTATGTGTAAATGTGCTTTTGTTAGTACAATACTGGAAACATGGCTCTTTGGCAGAGAAGAGAATCTTGTGGTGATCTGATTATATTTTCCTGAAGTTTTGGTAAACAGATTTTGTTAGGATACTGATTTTGTTTCCATACATTCCTGCTGGTTAGTCAGAAGTGAAAATAGGGTTGCTGAGATGAAGTGAGTCATGTATATGTGGCAGCTCAGTAAATGCTGAATAGTGTTGAGATGGATTGCTTATGAAAGCTGGGTTGTAGTGCCATTGAAAGGTTGAGAAGGCAATGAGAAATTCCACCTGGTTCTAGATTTACTTTATTTATGTTGCATTTTAGAGTGTCCAGAATTTGACAACATTATTGAATTCAGTCGTAACCTTTAAGGTGGTGGTTTTATGTAGCTCTTAAAATGAAGGCTGTACTGAAGATTTTGGGGGCAAATTCTGGATATGCTGGATTGCTACATAAATAGAATAATATTTAGATCTAGGTGGAATTTCTCACCAGTAGTTTGATGATGTATGTTTGTGAAGAGAAAATCATGAAGCAGAGAAATAATGCTGAATCATAATAAAAAAGAAAATAAATTACCTAAATAAACAAAAATAAATAAAAGCAAATCACACAGGAGTCCAGCTGCTGAAACCAATGTGAACCATTGAGTGACCAAATTATTATGTTTTTTTTGAAGGCTTTATTACCTCCGGAAAGCAATTCGCCAATCAACTGACAAACAGATTCCTACTTACTTCTCGGTAAAAACAGGAGTGTGGAGTAAGGAAACTTGCCTAAGATTTTGTCCTGATCGGAAATCAAACCCGAGTCCTCTCACTTGTGAGGCAAACACTCCAACTACTGCACTACAGGACTATAAACATTATAAAACTAACAGAGATAACAGAGCTCTACACATGCACAGAGTTGTGCTGTTCTGCTCAGCCCCCATCCTACCAGACAGTATTTCATGTTGGAAACTGAAGGTCCTTAATATGTGGCTAATCAAGTGATGACCTAAACACACCAATTACACACTGGATTGAACTGTTAGTCATAATTCCATGAAAACTGTACATTAGGCAAAAGTCTGGTTGCCCACAAAATATACAGTCACAACACTTTACAGGATATGCTGTGAAGCGCTTGAGACATCTTGACAACACAATATGGTGCCATATCAAATGCAAGGATTAGTTGTAAATCTAGCTGTTGGGAGGAAGAATCAAGGTAGGAAGACAGACGACTGTCTGCAAAGCCTGTCTATTACAACTAGTTAGAAAGGAGGGAAGAACTTCTCATAAGTGACTGTATCATCATAGATTAAGTCATCAGTACATCAAGAAGTGGGCTCAGTGTGAGGTGCAGTTTGAATCACCCTAAGGACTAGGGGGGAATGTGGAAGGATGCGGAAGTTCAGCGTTCTCCACCGGACTTGACAGTTCTTTGAATATAGGCTGAACTAAACCATATATCAAGAGTAATATTGCTCTTTCTGTCAGTGAAACATCCAAAGAATGATATAGCCAAGTTTCTCAGACATGGTTATTGAAGAATTGAAAAGAGTGTCAATGGGGTCAGAGGAGGTTGTAGAGCTTCAGGATATTCCTAAACTAGTCAATATGTTAAATGTTTAATGATTATAATGCCACCTCACTGAATAGATAGGTAGTAATTAACAAAACACATTACAAAATATACTCAAAATTAGCTTAACTATTAATGACCTTTAAAAACAAAAGTATTTACTGACTCAGTGAGCATAGTTCATTTGAAACAGATCCATTGACATTTTGTGGGTTGCATGAAACAGGAAGACAGCAGCAGGCCAATACTGCCTTGGAGGCGTTTTGTTCAAAGCCTTAATGCAGGAGTGAAGGGGTTAAATAAATGTACCACGTTGTTGGCTGAAGCTAATCTTGTGCGCCAATCTCTAGCACAGATCCTCTTATGAGTCAGATAGGTTAGCAATCACCCTTAGAAAAAGGTCACAGAAACTTCAGTATAGTAATCTACACAGTACTCACAGTGTTAAGAGGCAGACGAGGTGGTGAACATCCCACACAAACACTGGAGTGATTCCTGACAAATACAGATAAAGGTTCACTATACCAACACCCCCTAAACTTGACATTTTCAATCTGGGTGCTGGGTCAAGTCTTGCATATGATTCAGAAGCATAGAGACATGGTGCCAAATGTTTGTGGTTTCTTCCATCATTGTTTTCTAAAATCTTGCTAAAAATACATGCTTTTTTCAGCTTGTCAACATACTTTTGGACTACAGTCATAACTGACAGTCCATAAACTAAGTGACAGAAGGATATATGTTTCCCCTTTTTCCACTAACTCATGTTTCTAAACAAAAACTTAGTTTGTAACACACCTCTGTCAGCCTGGCTGTGATGTGTGTTTTATCGTATACATGTGAGGGAATGGTTGTGAAATGAAAATCGAATTTCCTCCACAGCTCTGCACTCATAAAGACAGACACACATCTCCCACAGCGCAGCACTCATACAGACACACATTTCCCACAGCTCCCCGTGCCTACAGACACACATTCCCCACAGCTCCACGCACCTACAGACATGCATCTCACACAGCTCCACACCCCTACAGAGAGACATACATTCCCCACAGCTCCACACCCCTACAGACACACATTTTCCACAGTTCCGCATGCCTATAGACACACATTCCCCACAGCTCCACACTTCTATGGGCACACATTCCCCCACAGCTCACAGCTCTACACTACTACAGGCACACAACTTCCCTGAGCCCCCACCCCCCCGGGTCCACACTCCTACAAGCACACTTACTTCACAGTTCTACAGTGCTCTAGGCACACAGCTGCTCTCTCCTGCAGACATTCGTCCTTCACAGCTCTACACAATTACTGACCTATATCCCCATGGCTTCCCAGTACTATTGACTCCCACTACAGACCCCGTATTCATATAAACCCACAGCATAATTCCTCCACTGTTCAGAGCAATGACAAAAAGAAAAAAATGATACTCACCTTTTGCCCTAGTTTTCTTTTTGCATTTTCACATGGTTTAATGAGCTTTTCTCCTTTGGGACTGTTTGACATCTTTTTCCATATTGAGCCTTTCCAATACGTAAAAAAAAATCACATATGACTTATCCAGTCAGCCCTTTCATGGAAATAAAAATTATATGTCACCCATCCGTATGTATCGTAGTGAGGCCTCCTTTATTAAAAGCACACCCGATACCCTATTTCATCATATAGGCTCTTTTCATTTGTGTTTGCCAAAACAATGAACATCACTCTGCTAAAAATAAATTAAATTGGATTGAATCTCGTTCAAACTGTAATAGAAGCAAATGTGGTAGGTTTTTTTAACACAACTGATAAAAACAGTTGTGTCGTTGTCTACTTTGTGGTTACATACATCTTAGTTTCCAATTGTTGTTTCAGTTTGGCTATGGTGGAGTGATTCTGAAACTCCCAGCAGATCTCCCTCTGAATCCACATCTGACTGCTATGACAATTACTATATTAAGTTAAATTGAGAATATTAAAAACAACAGGCTGGAAAGGGTTTGCTCCATACCAACATCGATCATTTTTTGTCCAATCATCAGGAACAAACGAGGTTTCCTTAGATGCAATGGGATTTTAGGTGTGGTCAAGAGAAAATATCTATACTTGAAAGTTTGTAACTATCTTTATAATTAGATCGACTACATATACAACATATGGTGCAATCTGCATAGGCATCACTCCACTGTACAAGCATCAAACACCCATCCCACTGTAAGGAAAGAGTACGTACTTTTCTGTATGTACAGTATTTGCTAAATCAAATGGACCAGATATAGCCAGGAGTACCAAATACATAGGAAAATCACCCTTAGAAAAAGGTCATAGAAACTTCAGTATAATAATCTATACAGTACTCATAGAGTTAAGAGGCTGATGAGATGGTGAACATACCATATTGACATTGAATTATTGCATCAATGGGAGAAACTGCTTTAGTGTTACATGTTGCAAATATCTATGTTTAGAAAGGGTTAAAAACTGATCCAGAACTTTACTTAATAACTGGGCAAATGTTATAATTCTGAAGGTCTGCATTAAATTTTTGTAATTGATTTAAAGAACCTATTTTAGAGTTTGGAATAAAGAATGTTTTTAGCTGCTGATTTATCCAAAATTTTAACTAGACATTTATCAGGGATTGTGCAATTAATTGGATAAGAAAGCCCAATTTATATTGAATTGTTATTCAAGTTCACTGTGATACAATATATAATTCTAATACAACACTTGCCTGCTTTATGCCAAACTGTTCATCTGTCAACTAATTCTGGGAAGTTTGGTGTTTATGTGATGATATATAAATCATGAGCATTAGGTCTAAAGAAAAGGGTGAGTTCTCCATGAGTGTAGATAAATATTTCATCATATGAAGGTCATTCCCAAGTGGGAAACTCCTATAAAACTGTAATAAAAGATTGATTGATCCTGTATTTGCTTTACAGAATAAAATACTTAGTTATAGAGAGGCTTCTGATTAATAGAGGTTATGAACCTTTTTGTTTATCTCAACCATCCTCAAGCCCCAGATCATCTGGAACTCTGCAGCGATATCATTTTCTGTACCAGATCCCTGAGTCCATCAACAACAACAAGATTTCATTTATAGAGCGCCTTTCACGTCGGGAGGATGTCCCAAGGCGCTGGACAGTTGGGTCAGGACCCGAGCAGGGGGGACAGGGTCAGGGTGAGGGGAGGGAAGGGAGGGAGCCAGGAGGGGGTAAGTGAGTCGAGAGGGGAGCTGAAGGCATGGTCAAAGAGAAAAGGACTTGAGACCGGCCTTGAAGGAGGATAGGGAGGAAGCAAGGCGAAGGCATTGGGGGATGGAGTTCCAGAGCCTAGGGGCTGAGAGGCTGAAGGCCCGGCCACCGATGGTAGGGCGGTTAGTGCGGGGGATGTGGAGCGGCCCGGAGCCAGAGGAATGGAGGGTATGGGCAGGTAAGTAGGGGGATAGTAGGTTGGAGAGGTAGGAGGGAGCAAGGCCGTTAATGGCCTTGTAGCTGAGGATGAGGATCTTGAATTCAATCCTCTGGGGGATGGAAAGCCAGTGGAGGCGAGCGAGGGTGGGAGTGATGTGGTCATGTAGAAGAGGAAAGGTAGAGTTGGGTGTCACCCGCATACATGTGGAAGTTGACCGTCTACGGATGATGTCACCAAGGGGGAGCATATAGAGGGTGAAGAGGAGGGGACCGAGGACAGAGCCCTGAGGGACACCACACGAGACAGTGCGGGGGCTGGAGGAAAAGCCGTTTATGGAAACCAAATGAAGACGGTGGGAGAGGTACGACCTAAACCACTCAAGGACAGGGCCTTGAAGGTTGAGGTGGGAGGACAAGCGGTGGAGGAGGATAACGTGGTCGACCGTATCGAATGCGGCCGATAGGTCGATGAGGACGCGGAGGCAGAGGGAGCCCTGGTCGCAGATGGTCAAGATGTCATTGGTGACCTTGACCAGGGTGGTTTCTGTGTTATGGGCAGCACGGAAACCTGACTGAAGGGGTTCGAATAATTCATGGGTGGAGAGGAAAGAGCGCAGCTGGGAGGCGACAGCTCTTTCAAGGACCATCACCACATTCTTGATAGATTCCACCAGCTTTCTATTCTCCAGGGGATTGATTTTAAGATTTTCAGCATGTATGATATTGAATAGTACAAGGTAAATGTGTTGAATATTAGAAACAAAAGGGCAGAGATTATAGTTTTCGATGTTATAAGCACCATTTGCAAGTGTTATTTTTATTATTATCACATTTGTCAAAACATAATGCCAGAAGTAATGCCTCATCACCAGCTTAAAAATATATAATAAATTATTTGGTTAAAATCTGTATTCACATTAGCCTACAATTTACAAAGTGAAATCAATCAATTCAGGGGCACAAAATGGCAAAATATTGTTCCTCTCAATAAAATAGTAGAACTACTATATATACAATATAGAAGGTGCAGAGAGAGGTGCTGTCTTCTGGTGTTCCTTAATGCATTATTTAAGTAAGTTAAAGAACACTTTTAGGAATACCACAAATTTTACCTCAATATTGGAACTCGCCATTGTCTGTTGTAACTTCCAATGAAACTTCTTGCGCTGGGATTTAAATCTTTTCTGGGAAATGTGATGCAAAGTGTAGTGTGTCAAATGGTATGTAATCCTGCTGAATAAAAACTAATAGTTAAAAATAATACATTCATAATATTAAATTTTGTGAACTGTCAGAGCGTATGAAAATAGCAAGGATTCATCTTACACTTGCCAGTCAGTTGCTAGTCCAAACATAGCAAAACACAGTACACTTTCCTTATACATCTTAGATGCCCTGAGTAGTACGTTAGTAATCAGCAACTGCCAGCCATAATATTATGCTATGTAGTTTATGAGGATTACAGAGCATACAACAAGAATAGTAGCAAGTAGCTAAGAGAGAAAGGATATTCCTGAGGTTTATCACAGAGGATTGCAGTGCACATTCACTCATTTCACAAAGGTTCAAAAGGATCATTGAAAGGTGTTTTTAGTTTAGAATCTGTAATATTTGCTCTTATTTGGGCCTGTTTGTGGGACATTCCTGTGTGCAAAATTGGCTGCCATGTTCACCCACAAAACACAGTCATTACACTTTATGGTATATCCAATGAAGCACTTTGAGATGTTCCCCTGACGTGAAAGGCACTATTTCAAATGTAAGGATTATTATTATTATTCATTTCTTTTCATTTCTTTCCCATATTTGCAGCTGTCTTTTTTCCTTTTGGAAGTAGTAGGAGTGAAGAAAAACGCCTTAGAAAATTGTTAGAGTTATTGGTGCCTCGCCACCAGCATCAACTGTAACTCAACAGGGAACCCATGTATGTCGTGCTGACTCGCGAGGCTTTGGCTCTGAGGCGATCTCGAGTTGGAGCTGAAGTCTTGGAAGTCAACATGACATATACACTGGGTTCCCAGCTGGAGAGACAGAGTTTAGGTCACAAGGTGCTTTTTCTGGCAGTGAGGCACAGTAACGCTTTTCGTAAGCAGATCTTTTTGCCCCTATGAGTATGTGAAGTCTGTTATTGTACTCAAAGAATTTGAACCTGCTTGGCACACAAAGGATGATAAGTAACCCCTTCACCTTTATAATTTTCATGTAGTAAAGAAAGAGCAGACCACTTTAAACAAAGTTTGGACTCTTGTGGGTTAGGGAATAGATTTGGAAAATCTGTTTGCCAAAGAGCTCCAACAAAACAAGCAGTGAAATTTATTATTAAAATGACAGTAACTTAATAGAAGTAGTAAACCAAAATGAGAACAGTTAATTTTAGACTTATATCCTGACTTAGACAAAAACCTAACATTACCGCTTGATTTTGGATACCTTTTGCTCATTTTATACATACCATGTGATATAATGTGGAGAGGAGCTCGAAAGGTTCTGGCTCATTGTTTCCAGTTTTCTACAGAGACAGTAAAATGAAATGTATATCTTCAAAGTGCCAAAACTGGTAGTTGAAACATGCCAAGAAAGAGCATCCTTTAATTTTCCAGCCTTTGAAAAAGTCAGTGTACTAAATATTCCAACAATCTCTTCTCAATCATCGCAGGAAGACTGCAGCCCTAAAAACAAAGTGATATTTGGGAACGATACTTCTCAAAGTAACTCTAATGATACTTACACAATTTGTCTATTAAATATGATGTCTCTGGGCAGAACTATTTTATCTCCATGAAGTGATTTTCTTTTTCCAATGAAAAAAACATTTAAAAATATTTCTGGTTGGATCAAACAAAGAGAAGAGAATTTCATACTCTTCCCAACCCAGAAATATTTTTTAAGCTTGACTTATTAAGGCCTGACCTAGCTCTTAGGATCTAAGAAGAACCTGTCTGTCTCTTATTGATGAGATGTGCTGAACTAGTGTGAAGATTGGGGTAATCATTTTGCCACTAAGCTGTGGCTTTTGATTGACAATTTATGATGTTTTGAAGTTTTTGTTTATTAAAAAGCTGCCATCCACTCACCAGCATTTGGAGGTGAGGAGACGTGGGCCGGAGTTCCAATGCTGTTGGGCCAGCTTCTCCAACTTCAGTAATGAGAACATCATGGGGAGGAGGTGTGGGGTTCATTCAATATGATCAAAAATAACTTAGAGGGCAAATTTGACCCCAAAATATGTCGGGCCCCCATTGAATAAACTGAAAACTTTTATAAAAATAGCCAGCCTGGTAGCCAGAATTTTTCCAGTGCTGTTTGGAGTCTAAGGGTTAAAAGTACAAAATAATTTGTTATCTGTTAATTGCATATGTAGGTCTTCTGAATCACTATTGTTTAGCGGTTAATGAGCAGATGTGCGGGTAGCATGTGTTACTGAAGGAAAGTCTGATTCTAAGGATTCAGCCATTGCTGAGCCCTCAGCTATGTAATACTGACTGATTCTCAGTAATGAGGGGGCAGAGATGAGCAGCTCTACTGTAGAACATTTATGACCATTACTTAGCTCTTGGCTGGAGTTGAAAAAGCCTCTCTGAATTACATAGTGTTTTATTTTTATTTTGCTTTCTTTGATGCACTTAGACTGTTGAGAAAATGGATTAGTGGCAAGCTGTTTTACTCTTTGTAAGAGAGGTACAAGATATGCCTTGTGGCAAGGCAGGTGGGTGGTTAGATCTATTTTAGGCAACTAGTTATTCTATCGTCTCCTGCTTTAAACACTTTGTGAAATCTCGGTTATTTAACCATTCTCTCTTCAATGTGGCTGCAGTAGTCATTTATTCCAGTACCATCTTGCTTAGTCGTGAATAAAGGACTGTCATACCCACTGGCTTCCCCACATCCATTCCCAACAGTGTTCTGTGTATCACTGATGGAAGTAGGCCTCACAATGCACCAAGTTATTTTTGTTGCTGTCTTTTCCCAAAATGGAGCCATAGTGAAGTGTTCCATGCAAAAAATCCACAGTTTGCCCTGTAAACCAAAGCTCTAATGGGTGTTTCTAGTTGGACAAGCAGCAGGAAGCTTGCCAAACGGTGCTCGCAATGGCAAGCTGCACAGTTTTTAGCTGATTAAACTCTAGCAGTACCCTACTGTATACTCTGGGGTCCCCAAGCCTTGGCTCTTGCCAACCTGCTTCTAAAATTTTCCATCAAGAGACTGCACACTCCATCCCAGACAACGGGAAATTTCCATGCGTATGTGGAACTCTCAGCAGTTTAGATTAGATACTTTTAAACATGGCAATGAGTTTCCGCTTGTGTCAGACACCCGGCTGATCAACAAAAAACCTGGAAAACACGTTTTTCCTACAGCAACAGGTTGGCATTCAACCCTGTGATATCTGGGTCAGAAGCAGGCATTCTACTGCTTTTGATGCTGGGATTGTACTAAATTTTTTTATATAAGGTTCATTGTAGTTGTGCAATAATCTTTATGTCCCTATCCTGCCTTTGTTGTCCCTCTGCATATTAAACAGTATACACTGTGTACTAATTATTATTTTGTATTCAGTTGCCATCTGGTGGTAGTTATGAACAAGTATAACCACAATTTAAACAAAGGACCAATAATAACATGGTTGATCTAAAAAAAACTTTTCTTTGAATGTTAAATGTAATTGTGGTTTAAAATTAAAGACTATAGTGAAAAGAATGCCGGAAAAAAGTCATTACCTTTTATGACTTTCATCAAAGGATGCACTATACAATTTTTCTTCAAATGTTTTCGTTATCTCAGTTTAATGAGGTACAGTTGGTAGTGGTGATGCTACAGATGAAGTAAGAGAATGAATCACAATATCATCTGGTTCACTGAACCTAAAGACAAAGGAAATGCCACACATCCAATGGTTAAAACATGTTCTGGCCAAATGTAACCACGCATTCTCACAAGCCACAGTGCTGGTGTTTACTAGAAGGGTAAGCAGTAAATTTACAAATACTGTGGAGAATAAAGCAGTTAGTGTGTCCAGATTATGTGTGGACTATGTACTGTTCATGCAAGCAATCAGTGATATAAAGAAGCAGTATGTGATGTAACAATTGAGTCCTGTAGCTCTGTGGTTAGAGCACTCGATTTGCAAGCGAGAGACCTGAGTTCAATTCCAGGCAGAGGGCGAAACCTTGGGCAAGTTTCCTTACTCCACACAGAGCCTAATAATAATCCCTCCAAAAAACAATAATAAATTGGTCATTTTCAATCTACGACTGTTTGTGGGACATTGCTGTGCGCAATTGGCTGCCGCGTTCGCCCACAAATATACAGTCAATTCACTTTACAGTGTGTTCTGTGAAGCGCTTTGGGACGTCCTCCTGACGTAAAAAGCGCTATATCAAATGCAAGGATTATTATTATCACATGGTGATAACTGCCATGTAATCAAAAATTACAGTCTGGATTTCAGTACAATGGTTTGCGCCAAAGTCTTCAATTGCCATGTTTGTTATTATTCACATCAAGTGACACTGAAAAGTGCCACACCACATGGACAGCAACAACAGTGCGAGGCTATGGTTAAACCACTGTGCCATGGTTGAGGGTATTAACACTTAAAATCACCTGATTATTAGACACTTTGGGATTACCATTTTCAGCATGTTCACTTATGTGATTTTAACATATCATATTTTTTGCTCCCATATTCTAGATATTTATAGCAGAGACTTTGAGGTCTGGGAACTGATTTATAAAGGAATCTCATCCAGACAAGTCAACACAATGAAGATATCTGTAGACATAACCTTCTACCAGTCCCTGGATCATTTACTTACATTTACTTTTATCAAACTTGAACATTAAATCATTACTTTACATTTGCTTCTATATCAATAACTACTAAATGCAGCAACAATAAATGATTTCATCCAAGCTAATAGAGCAGCACTTTTAGGCTGAGGATTGTTTTGTAAACCTTATTGTTCTATCATTGCTGTAAAGTATAAAAATGTAGCTCTAATGGCTTGGGACGTGATCCAATGCTATTACCAGTAATTGTGTAACATGGTATTGTGTGACTCACTCACACTTATCTATTGTTGTCATAACTGCCAACATTTCAAATTCAAAAAACATGTGTTCGGATGGTTGGAGGGACTGACAATCTGAATGGAAAGGAGAGCCCAAGGAAACATTAACTCTTTCTCAGGATCTTCAGATCCAAAATACCATCATTTAGGAAACCTGGAGGAATTAGGTCAGTGATTAGCATCCCAACTCAATAAAGATGACACCTTAAATTGGTGAAGGTCCACTCTGTGCCTGTGTTTGGTGCTTGTGACCTGAGTCTTAGAGCTTGACACTAGGTGTAAGTATTAAGACAGTGAGGTGGAATGAGATTTTCTTTGCAAAATGAACAAAAACAAAACACCACAAATGTTCCAAATTCTATCCCAGTGTTGCAGTGCTCAGGACAAGCATCCCTCAGGTTGATAAGCACAGAATTCACCTGACAAAATCTTATCATCAGGAATCTTTCAAAAATATAACAAACTTTAGTGATTGTTTTCAGTAGCAGTATTTCTATTTGCATTTCAGTGCAAAGACCGGCAAGTCACAATATGTAGACGCTCTATATGTGCTGCAGCTGAAGCAATTGCTACACTTTTAACATTTTTTTAAAAAATGGCTCAATTGGCAGCACTCTCATCTCTAAGCCAGAAGGGCCTTTAAGCTTATGCACCTTCTAGTGTCCAGTACAATTCTGGGGAACGTTCAATCAGAGATCACAAGATTACAAGACAGGCTTGAATGTAAAAGGCCATTCGGCTCATTGTATCTCATCCTTCCAAAATAACTACTCGTCAGTCTCCCCATGGCAACATCAAGCTGCTTTTCTAAATGTTCTGGTCTCAACTGCCTTCCAAGGCAACCCGTTCCAGGTGTTGATTAACCTTGTTCCTTCTTTTGGGTGAGACATTAAACCGAGATCCCGACTGCTTATTCACCTGTAATAATATAAATAATAATCATGCCATTTGATATAGCGCTTTTCACATCTTCTAGACATCTCAAAGTGCTTTACAGAATATACTGTAAAGTGAATTGACTGTATATTTGTGGGCGAAATGTGGAGACCAATTGCGCACTGCAGTATCCCACAAATCCAGTGTTGGGGATTGAAGTGACCAATTTATTGTTGTTTTTTTTTCTTGAGGGATATTATCAGGCGTGTGGAGTAAGGAAACTTGCCCAAGGTTTCGCCCTGCTGGGAATCGAACCCACGTCTCTCGCTTGCCAGGCGTGTGCTCTAACCACTGAGCTACAGGACCCTCCACTGGATGTTAAATGGTTCTGGACAAGGATCATCCAGATATAATTGGTCATTCACTTCATGGCTGTTTGTGGTACAATGCTGTGCGCATTGGACTACAAATACAGTCACTACAATCTACAGTAAATCCTGTGAAATATTTGAAGCTGTTTCAATGACCTGATAATGTGTCGTATAAAATGTAAGGAGTATTTTTTTTATTATCATGCCTTCAGGACAAAAACATGAGGCTCCAAACTTATGTCAAAGCAAAGTGATTTAGACCAGAATCCTGTGTTAAAATTGCCAGGTAAGATCCTTGAACAAGAAGGAGATTTGTTCAGTGAAAAGAAAACAGAACTAAAGGGAGTGAAGAGCAAGGAGTGAACTGTCAAATGTGCCAAGTTGCTTTGATACAATGATACCTTGTTTTACTTTAACGTAGTGCCTATTTTCTGAAGCTTTTCTTTCTTCTGAAGTCTTTAACCAAGTTGTTAATCGTTTGGCAGATCACTTACCGGGGCCAATAATCCCTTAAAAAATAAATTAATAATTTGGTCGCTCAATCCACGATCGTTTGTGGGACATTGCTATACGTAATTGGCTGCCATGTTTCGCCCACAAAATATGCAGTCAATTCGCTTTACAGTATATTCTGTGAAGTGCTTTGAGACTCTCAATGATGTGATAAAGCACAATATCAAATGTAAGTATTATTAATATTAGTTCAATGATCTGATAACTTTTCAAACTGCAGTAGCATCGTCTGCACAGCAAAAAATCCCCAAACCTCTGGTGTAACTATTCACATGCTGGGATGCATGATGAGGAGCTGTGGAGATCTTCCACTGTACACTCCACAGGTCAACTGATCCAACAACTCCAGTTGTAAAGCCAATTATCTTGAATTGGTTCTAAATCATGTAACGTGCCTTTTCATCATTATTCTGTTTATATCACACTGTTGCTAAAATAATTGAACTACTAAAATTAGAAGAATGTTAATGACCTTATTGCAGATTATATCTCTGGAGCATGTCGCTGTTAGCTTTATTTCTCTGAGTGCTGTTTATTCTCCAATAAATCATCATCTTCACAAAACGTGAAAACAATTTCTGGAGTTTGCATCAACATGCATGGTACGGATAAAGCTTGGTTTCAAATTGGCACCAATTCAGATTGTGTTCACTTTGAAAGTGTAGTGTGATCACTTCATATTCTCCGACAAGAAGCACAGACAGAATTGCTGATGTGTCTCCGTAACCCACCATTTGTCAATATTACACTTACCACAAGAAGCATGGGCAAAACAGCTGATGTTGTGTCTGTCCAACCCATCATTTGCCAATATTGCTCTACTATTCCTTGGCAGGCAGCTTCTAACACCAATTCCCGGGAATCAGATTTCCCACTTAGAAAGAGCTTACTCATCAGTGATGGTTTAAGCATTGGTTTGCCAACCCACATATAAATGTAATTAATACTCTAGGTCTGCTCTATCGTGCAAAGGAAAAGAGAGTAACACATCACAGAGTCAGTGCCAAACACTAACACGCTATAATGACATACATGGAAGAAATAAAATACAGGGTAGTTCATATTTACTATTTGACTCTAAGGCGTGGATTAAAGGATGTGGGAAGGGGATAAAAGTGGTGACACCCAAAACTTAGTGAGGTGGTTGAGAGGTGTGTCATTTCTGGGGTTTTGTTGCTTTATTGTCTATAACTGACCTAAAACCACTGTGGTTCCAACTAACAAACTTGGCAATATCTAAGAAGCTGTCTAAACCTGGAACAGAACTGCAAATCATGCAGAAAGCAATCTTAGAGTGAGCTAGCACAAGTTCATGTAGGCAACCTTGTAACATTTAATACTATTTGGTTTGATGTGGGGATAAAGGTTTAACTGCAGTACTGTAATTTTCTAGCCACCTTTCCAAGAAAATTAAAAATGAGTGCCCACTTACCCATCTAAATGCAAAATGTTCATTATGGGCTGATGAGGAAGACAATGGGGGTAAAACCTGCACTGTTTTAAGTAATCCTTCTGTTAATGTATGCTGGTAACAATGACAAATGGATGACATTGCTACTCTCTGGGTATGATGTTTTGGTCAACCAGGTGTATAATTTTATTGTACTTATCTTTCCCCGCCTAGTATATGATTACAGATTCAAAGCCAGAAATACAAAGTCTGAGATAGAAATAAATAGTTTGAGAGTGAGAGACAGAGGGAGAAAAATATAGGCAGAGAAAGAGAAGGGTTGCCGCAGTGTTCTATGGTGACAGTATAACTCCTGCTGAAGGATTTTTTTTTTTGGTGAGCACTGTACCAATTTGTATTCTGAGTGATGACTTTTATTTGCACTATTTTCTTAACCGAAATGTGGCTGGTTCCAATCGTTGAAGATATCAGCCTCTCTACTGTGTAACAATGGTACACAAAGTCAAGATCAAGACACATTCGATACCATTGACCATTCTATCCTCCCCCACCACCTCTTCTCTCACCTCAACCTTCATAGTTCTGTCCTTGAGTGGTACAGATCCTATCTCTCACACCATTGCCACTTCGTCTCCACAAACGGCTTCTCCTCCTGCCCCTGCAACGACTCGTGCGACGATCCTCAGAGCTCTGTCCTTGGTCCCCTCCTCTTCAATATCTACATGCTCCCTCTTGATTAAATCATCCGCACACATGGGGTCAACTTCCACATGTATGCGGATGACACCCAACTCTACCTCTCTGCCTCCACCCTCAACTCTAGGACCACTGCTGTCAGACATCAAGTCCTGGATGAGAGTTAACTTTCTCCAGTTGAATGTCGACAAGACCGAGGCCCTGCTGATTGTCTCCCTTCAGCTCCTCCACACCTCTGCCTTCCCCCACCTCCACAATATTGCCGGCTCCGCCACTGCCTCACCACTCAGGCCACCAAAACCCTCATCCATGCATTCATCACATCTAGGCTTGACTATGCCAACGCCCTGCTTGTCTGCCTTCCCAACTCTTCCCTCCATAAGCTACAGATCATCCAGAACTCTATAGTTGTGCCCTCTCCTGCATCAGGCTCCGTGACCCCATCACGCCGACCCTCACCTGACTTCCCATCTCCCAGAGGATAGAGTTCAAATTCCTCGTTCTCACCTTCAAGGCCCTCCATGGCCTTGCCCCCACTTCCTCTGCGACCTGATATCAACCCGCCCGTTCCCTCTGCTCAGCAGGCTCTGGCCTGTTCCACATCCCCCGCCCGACCTACTCCACCATCAGCGGCCAGGCCTTCAGTTTTCCTACCCCCACCCTTTGGAACATCATCCCACATTACCTTCGACTTGCTCCCTCCCTTGCCTCCTTCAAGCCGTGTCTCAAAACCCTCCTCTATGACCGAGCCTTCGGCCACCCTCCTACCCTCTCTGCCCTCGACCCTCCCCGATCCCGACTCCCAGCTTGGGTCCAAATCCCTGACGGTCCAGCGCCTTGGGATGTCCTCCTGACGTGAAAGGTGCTATACAAATGTAATTTTGTATTGTATTGCTAAAAGTTCTTAGCCAATTTGACTATGTTCCCAAATTACTTGTGCAGCTGATATCCTTGTCTGACAGCACACTGGGCTATATTGATAAATCAGTTGAGATCTAGGCCCTAGAAACAGTGCAGAGGAGAGCAACGATGATGTTCCCCAGTGTTAGAAGAATGAGATAGGAGCAATAACTAGACAAGCTTTAGTCTTGAAAGAAGACGACTCAGAAAGGACCTCATAGAGGTGTCTACAATTTTAAATGGGACTGAAAAGATAAATCTAAAACAATACTTTGGGAAGACAGTAGAACAAGAGGATATAAATTTAGATTGTAAAGGACAATTTCAGGATAGCCACCACAACATTTTTCCTTACCCAAAGAAAATTAACGACTGGAACAGGTTGCCAGAAAAGGTGGTTGAGGCCAGTACACTGCCTCATTTAAAAAGGAAGCTGTCATGGGAGGCCTATGGATTGATTTTCTGGAGGGGTGCGATCAGATGGGCTGAAGGACTTTATTCATCCAAACAATCTTGTGATCTTGTTATGTCATGCCTTTTCGTGGAATAGTATCAATTTTCACCTCTTTATTCAAAGTTCCTATAAAGCTGCTCAAGCACGATCTGTCTTTTAGAAATCTGTCCTGAGTGGTCCTGATTATCTCATGTTTCTCCGTGTTCTTAATAATTTTATTCCTGTATTATAGACTTTAGCAGCTTACTAACAAACAGAGTAAGACTGACTAGCCTAATATTTATTGGTTTATCCCTGTCTCCTTCTTTGAAGATGGATGTCATGTTTGCCACCCTTCAGGCATTTGGCACAATTACCCTTTTCACAGAATTTAGGAAAATTACAGCCAGGGCCTCAGCTCTTTCCCTAATTGATTGTTTTGATGAACACAGATGGAAACTAGTATTCAACAGAGAATTGCTGAGTTTGTGTTCCTCATGGGACTGAAATGATTACTTTTTGGCATTCAGCTTTCACTAGAGTTGAACCAATGGCTGATTAATGCCATGATCCTTAACACCCAGAATGGAATTTTTCCCACCCACAAGAACTCTTCAATCCTTTGGTAACCTCATGGGACCTCTTCACCCCGGTGAAAGGACCCTTCAAAAATGATTCATAAAATTATGTGCCACTGTTATACAATTGTTTTTGCCAATCTGCAAACTATGATATGAGGGAAATTTAAAATACTTCACAATACATTTAACGTGATAATTCACATTGAAACTTTGTGAAATGGCTGAATTTCAGGTGATAAGTGTTGGCAGGTTTCAGGTCTGACCACCGCTAACAATTTGGTACAACTGTTTGCTCTGTCGGAGTCTTTGAAAATTGTCATGTTAGATGACATTCCTAAAGATTACCTTCCTAAAGATTCCAATCACAAATCTTTCTAACCTTTTAATTCATAGAAACATAGAAACAGGAGCAGGCCATTTAGCCCCTTCATCCTGTTCCACCATTCTATAAGATCATGGCTGATCTGTAACCCACAACCAATTACCCGCCCTTGCCCATATCCCTTGATACCCTGAACTAATAAATATCTATCAACCTCAGTCTTGAACATGTGAATGGATCCAGCATCCGCAACCTTTTGGGGGAGAGAGTTTCCAATTTGCACTACCCTTTGGGTGAAAAACTGCCTTCTGGTTTCACTCCTAAATGGCCTAGCTCTAACAGTGTACCTTGTTCTGGATTCCTCTACTGGAAGAAATAGTTTCTCTGTATCAACCCTATTGATTCCCATTATTATATTAAAAACCTAAATCAGATCACCCTTCAACCTTCTGAACTCAAGGGAATAGAAACCGAGTTTATGCAATCTGTCCTCACACTTTAACCCTTTAAGCCCTGGTATTATTCTGGTGAATCTGCACTGCATTCCCCCCAGAGCCAATTTATCCTTTATGAGTTGTGGTGCCCAAACCTGAATGCAGTACTCCAGATGGAGTCTGACGAAGGCTCTATACAGTTGAAGCATCATTTCCTCTCTTTTATATTTCAGCCCCCTTGAGATAAAGGCCACCACCCTATTAGCCTTTTTGATTTTTGTACCAGTGAGCTTGTTTTTAGTGATTTAGTAATTTTCTGTACATGGACACCCAAATCCTTTGCTCCTCTACAGTTCTTAGTTATTCACTATTTTGCTATTTTGGGATCCATATTGGATGACCTCACACTTACCCACATTGAATTCCATCTGCCACAGTTTTGCCCACTCACTTAATCTGTCTGAATCCCTTTGTAACTTCCTGCTCCCATCTACACAATTTATTGTGCCTCCTAACTTTGTGTCATCTGCAAATTTTGATACAAAACTCTGTTCCTTCACCCTCTATTCCTTCATTTATATATATGGTGAAAAGTGTGGCCCCTGGAGAACACCACATGTCATGTCCTGCCAAGCAGAGTATGTTTCTTTTTATAATACTCTCTGTTTCCGGCCAATTTCCAAGCCACGTCCTTTCATTATTCTAAACACCTAAATCAAATCACCTAAGCTCTAAAGAACCCTTATCAACTCTGCCTCTCATCATAGCCAACTTTGTGGTACTTTAAAGTCTGTGTGTGTGTTTTACATTAGGGAATTGAGTAACAGGAAGAGATAGACCAAATGAGGAGAGAAAAGGTCAGTGACACAGATTGCAAAAGCTAACTTCTAAAGCTAAGGAAGAAAGAAACTGAAATAAAGATAACTGAGAAATTTACGCATGTATTAAAGCATTTCAAACAGTGTCACATAAGCATGATAAAAGTAAATGTACGCTGTGCTGTCACTGATCAGTTACAGAGGATATACACCAGGGACCAGAGCTTAGTGAATGTGAAGCTTTGCGTGGTCCTGGCTGTACAACTGACAGTAAGTTATGTTGGCAGAGATAGAAGTGGTTTGCTATCTATAAACCACTAAGCCTTAGTGTGTATCCTCTATATCTCACTACTGACAGTGGCATCTGGACATTATTTCACTTTGTCAGAGGTAATTAGAGCACATAAAAGAACAGGCGCAATTTTCTATAACCAGTTACATTTGTGCAGTATGTTGGGTGCACAGGATTAATATGCATTCTGTGTTTTACCAGTCACATGCACCTATTAGCAAAGCTAATTTAAAATGTTTTCAGGAGCCAGTTCCACCCCAGGATAGACAACCTATGGGAATCCTCTCTGCAGGCAACTTCTGGATCAACAGGGAAATTGTGGTGCCCGTGGACTCATATTCCCCCCATGCCTCTTCATGCCCTGATACATGCTGCTGGTCCCCCCACCCCACCACCCACCACCTCCCTCCTTGCAGTAGGGTGGTAACAACAACACCAAAATTGCATTTATATAGCGCCTTTCACGTTGGGAGGACATACCAAGGCGCTGGATACCAATATTCAGTGGTGCAGCCTGTTTGGAACCCAGTGGTTGCTGAGAAGAGGTTACTGAAGGAAAAACAGGAGGTTACTGCAATTCTTGATGCAGATATCATTAGTAATGGCACGAGACAAAAGCATCATGCACATGCACAATACATACGCACATAATTTGTGTCTTTTGGTGAACCAACTTTTGTTGCCTGCCACAAACTGACCTGCCCACTTCTTTCCCCACGAGTCCTATGCTCTCCTCCTCATTTTAAGATAAGGGGAAGAAGTACTTTCTCAACTTTTGTGAGCAGTCTCTGCTCGACCAGGCCACTACCTTTCATCTTTCTGATCGACATATTGTTGCTAATCTTCCATTGAAAGAATGAATTCGTTAGAGGGAATGTAAGTGTTTCTGCCATTCATAATGTAATATTTCCCCCCCCTTCTTGGCCCAACCAAAAGCACTTGTTACATTTGAAAAGAAGCCTTTTGTACTTGCTGCTAATATGGTGGCAGATGCTCCATTTTAACAAAAGCACATTTGATGTAGCTATGATATAAAGAACAGCTGTACCTTCTCACTTATTGTCAAATTGTTGTTGTTCAGTACCTCCAAACGTATCCTTTTAATACATGTTTTCTGTTCCAAATGTAAAGGTGTAAAGGCATAGCAGACACTTTCCTGTGATCAATAATGACCTTATTGTGGTTGTTGAGAGCCATGCTGTGGTCATTCTGATTGGTGTTCAATTACAACACTTTCAGAAACTATCATTCATACACTAACATTAACCAGGATTAACATTAAAACTTCCACATAAAAATTGTCAATCTTAAATTAAAAACCCTGAAAAACTTTCAATGTAAATGCACTGGAATTTCAATCCACAAGTGAGCCACCAGCTTTGCATGTAGTTCCTGTGTAGTATAAAAATATTGTTTATTCTTCAAACCAAGCTGATCAGTAGAACTTTTGAGAGCATCTTTAAATAAGTCAGATCCTGTTGGCTGCAGCTGTCAGCTTGCTGTTTAATTTCTTGCGTGGGAGAAATCTGCTCTGTCAACCACAATGGCAGAATAAGAAGGTATCCACAGATATGAGCTGAATGTCTTGTATATCACCTTGGCCAGCAGTGTTAACACTTTGCAAATGCATTTGACTAATATTCATCTCAGCAATTAGGATCTGCTTAAGAGACAATATATTGTACAAATCGCAACATTCCATCAAGTAATCGTAGATTACCTCGCGCCCAATTAGTTATCAATCTAAATTATCTCTTGTTTGAGATGTACAGAGTGCATTCCCACTGAGGAATAATGGATTTAAATATTAGCTGACTTGGTTTGATGGAATGTTGCCATTTGTGGAATAATTGAAAAAATCTGGTTTGATCTAAATTGTAGGGATGATTGCTGGGGTAGTGGATTTGCGGACCTCTGAGGTATTTTTTTTTCATTTTAATATTTCTTTATCTCAAAACATGCCAACATTACTTCAAAGTGAAAGTTGACCAGATCCATCTCACAGGAAACACATGTTTTAAACAGCCTAGAACATTAAAATCGGTCCCTGAGGTCCTGCAGCAAAACTTGCACAGAATCCCTACGAGACAGGTTCATGTTTCACTCTTGTTTTCAGAACAAAAAAAATGGTAGAATAGATTGAGAATGACAATGTGCTGTCCTCTGAAACTACCTGCTGACCACAGGGATTCCTCACATCTTTCCAAGTAGTGTGCTCATCTTCTGTAGTTACTGCCAAGATCTTCAGCTCACTCTGTGACTATTCGCCTTCTGAGATTTTATTGATAGAAGAACGTAAATCTAAATTTAGAAGATCAACACTGAAAGAGCAAAACAAAAAGCATATACCCTGATGTCAGACCACATCCCTGCCATAACTTCACTGATTAATAGTGGAATGTTTTTCAGTTTTAAACCTAATAATGTGGGTGAGAGCCCATATCTTGATATTATTCACAGTATGATTTGCATTCACTATGTTAGGATAACATGCAAAATTCATTTTCATCCAGATTTACTGATTTATTTTGAGAGCAGAGTTCTGTAAGCTATTTCTGCTGAATATTTATTTAATAGGAAATCCGTACTCTTACTACAACATGATACAAAACCAAAATTACCAAGAACTATTGTAAATCTAGCAGAAGATCTAATCTTGTTTTAGATTTACAAGATGTTGTATCACATTCAACCCGTAAATAGATGTCAAAGAATGTTTGTCCCAAGATGGAAGCATATCTGTGATGACAATTCATCTTAGGATATAATTTCCTGCAGCTCCAGTGTACCTCTAGCTGAAAGCTGTAAGTATACTAAGACTACAACAATGCATTTTGCTTTGCAGTTACTTTCAAAGCTTCCTTTCTGTTAGTTAATATATTTGATCACACCAGAGGATGTATTTTTTTCCTTGAAATTTTTTCTCCAGATATCTCCCCTCCTCTCCACCTCTCCTGAATGTTTTTGACGTCTCTTTCCTTCTACTGTGGTATAGATCTATGGTGTTGGTCATCCTCTAGCACTTCCCCCCAAGTGACCAGTATTTATGTGAAAACCTTGACAGCAACAACAACAAAATTACATTTGTATAGTGCTGTTCAAGTTGCTATAGATGCTTTATTAGGGGCACAACTTCTCACATGAGGCAAACAGGATATGCAACTTTGCACATACAGCAAACAGGATTTCCCTTCAGTCTTGCAAGGTTAATGTTACACAGTTCAGTAATTTCACACAGCACAGGGTCAGTGTCAGAAACAGAACGTTAGAGTGACACAGAAACAGAGATAGGTGTTTTAAGATTATGAACGGATTTGATTGGGTAAATATTGATACATTGCTTCCATTTGTTGGTAAGTCCCAAAGCAGAGGGCATGAATATAAGATTGCTTGTAGCACATCTAAAAGGGGGTTTAAGAGGAACTTCTACACACAGAGGGTGGTGAGCATGTGAAACCCACTGCCAGAAGTTGTTGTTGAAAGAAACAGCATCAATGTATTTAAGAAGAAATGTGATGCATACATGAGGGAAAAGGGAATAGAGGAATAAATTATAGGGGAATAGGAGGGGTGAAGTCTAGAGTGGGATATAAATACTGTCACAAACTTGTTGGGCCAAATACACTGTGCCGTATCATTCGCTGGTGCTTCTACTTGCAAGTACAGGACAACGCAATTATAACACATCTCCTCACTATTGCTTGAGTCTGGTTATGATGCAAGAGTCCTGTGGATCTGCTAGATTGGATGCTGGATGTACGTTGTGCGCATGGACAGTGCAGAGGAAACGACATCAGCAGTGGACATTTTCATTTTCACAAGAAGTGATACTAGTGACAACCATGTTTTTCAACAGTAACCCAGCCTATTTTTCCTCTTTTCATCCAGCCATGAAGGCCAAATTAATTTAACATCCCTGTTACACATCAAAAGTCTCAAAGCGATTTACAATAATTAATTGTAAAATTTAGGGGTTACTTTGTAGGTAAACAAGGCAGCCATTTTGTGCAGAGGCCCTCAAACAACAATGTTAATCTGGAGAACTGTTATCCACGACACCAAAAGAAACTATTCTCTTTTCAAATTGTATTATGGGATCCTTAATGCCAATCTAAAGAACCATGAGATGGAACCTCAGTTTGACATTTTATCCAAAGGACAGCACCCCCGGTAATCCAGTTCTCCCACAGTCGTGCATTAAAGTGTCAGACTAGATTTTGAGTCTAAATCCCAACAGGGAGATTGAAATCATAATCTTCGGATCCAGAAACGAGAGTGCTCCCAACTGAGCCAACCTTACAACATTCTTCAAGAGCAGCGACTGTTTGAGCACAGTAAGAACTCCCAATCAGAATGTTAATCTAGATTTGGACAGGTTTGGCATGACTTCTTTGTATTCTATGCCACTATTTATAATATCTAGGAGCTCATCAGCTTTGACAACTTGCCCCAGCTTTGCAAACATTTGTGTTCATTAACTCCAAGATCTCTGCTCTTCTACTTCATTTAAAGTTTGACCATTGAATGTATATTTCTTCCTCCATAAATGTTGAACTCATACTTTTCTATTTTAAATTTCATGCATTACCTACCTGCTGTATTAACTAACCTGTCGATTTCCTCCCTAAACTACTTGCAGTCAGTCCTCTTTGCAGTTAACCAGGCTCCATACGTTTGTGCCATCTGTAAATTTGGATACAATTTATTGATTTTATCTCTTTGAAACCTGCCATTGGAATCATTATTTTCCGGTGGAAAAATCACATGTTGTTTCTATGTGGTTGTAGAAACTTGGGACATTCTCCCGATGTGAAAGGTGCTTTACAAATGCAATTTTGTTGTTGTTGTGCTGTTGTATATCAGGCAGTTCTTTAGTTGGCAATTCTTAACTCAAAGAGTTTTAGCAATTCCTAATTGTACCACTAGATGGAACATTGTGCAGTGACATATTTTGGCTGTTGGTGACACATTGCCATACACTCCCACAGTGAACATGGATGAGCTGATTCATTCAATTTCTCCTCCCATCATCCCGACGTGAAAGGCGCTATACAAATGTAATTTGTTGTTGTTTCTCTGATATACCTGATTGGGGATTAATTTCTTATTTGTTTTTCAGAGTTCATCCTCAATCCAATGATAAAGTTGGAGTCAAAATAACAATCTTATGATTCGCCCACAAAACACAAATATACTGCACTTTACAGGATATCCTGTGAAACGCCTCAACATAAAAGACGCTATATCAAATGTAAGGATTATAATTATTATTATTGCACAAATGATTTTTATTGTGTTTGTTATTCAAGGCTGAGAAATGGAACATATTTCCACTTAAAGAGAAAGATATAGAGGTTATAGATTGTGCCTCAGATATGGAGGAAATCCTATATTTATAAAAGTGTACTTGAAGTGAAGAATCCTTTCTTTATCTTACGTGGGATACCTAAATATGTAGGAAATCTAATAGCATGCTGGGTTTTATACACGGGCAGAGTGTACAAAACCAAATCAATAATGCTAAGTTTGTACAAATCATTGGTTAGGCTACAACTGGAGAATGCATTCAGATTTGTGCATCTCACTTCAGGAAAGATATTAAAGCCTTAGAGGGAGTGCACAAGAGGCTTATGAGAATGATTCCAGGGATGAGGGCTACATTGACGAGAATAGAGTGGAAAAGCTGGGTTTGTTTTCATTGGAGCAGAGAAGGTTGAGGGGGATCTGATCGGGTAGGCGAATTGAAGGCGAATGCAGCAACAACAACAACACCAGCAGCAAATTACATTTGTATAGTGCCTTTCACGTCAGGAGGATATCCCAAGGTGCTGGACACTCAGTATTTTGGACCCCACCTGGGGGTTGGGATTGGGGAGGGTGAAGGGGAAGCAGGTTAATCGAAAGCACGGTTGAAGAGGAGGGTCTTGAGATGGGTCTTGAAGGAGGCAAGGGAGGGGGCGAGGCAGAGGGACTGGGGAATGGAGTTCCAGAGGGTGGAGGCAGAGTGTCAGAAGGCCTGCTCACCAATGGTGGGGCGGACGAGGCGGGGAACGTGAAGCAGGTCGAAGCCCACTGAGTGGAGGGAGTGGACAGGATGGTAGGGGGTTAGAAGGTTACAGAGGTAGAGGTAGCAAGACCATAGAGGCCTTTGAAGATGAGGACCAGAATCTTGAACTGTATTCTTTGTGTGATGGGAACCCAGTGGAGTCGGGCGAAGATGGGGTTATAGGGTCACGGAGATTGGTGCGGGAGAGGACACGGGCTGCAGAGTTCTGAATGATCTACAGCCTAAGGAGGGAGGAGTTGGAGAGGCCGTTAAGCAGGGAGTTTGCATAGTCAAGCCTTGATGTTATGAATGTGTGTATGAGGATTTTGGCGGCCTGTGGTGTGAGACAGTGTCAAAGCCGGGCGATGTTGTGGAGGTGGGGGAAGGCAGAGCGGGTCATGGCATGGAATGTGGGGTAGAAAGTATAGTTGAGGATCAAACAAGATGCCAAGATTCCGGACTGGCTTAGCAAGGTGGAGTGTGCAACCATGGATGGTGATGCTGTCAGCGCCTGAGGGATCGAGGTGCCAATCAGAAGAGCCTCGGTCTTATTGACGTTCAACTGTAGAAAGTTAGCTCTCATCCAGGACTTGATGTCGAACAGACATTCTGTCAGGACAGTGGTGGTCTTAGAGTCAAGGTTGGAGGTAGAGAGATAGAGAGATCCGCATCCATGTGGAAGTTGACCCCATATCTGTGGATGATGTCAACAAGAGGGAGCATATAGATATTGAAGATGAGGGGACCAAGGACAGAGCCCTGAGAAACTCTGCCCGAGATGGTGTGGGGGCTAGAGGAGAAGCCATCAGCCAATTTTTGCACAGCAATACCCCACAGCCAGTCTTGAATGAATGACCCACTTTATCTAGGCGCTTATTGACCAGGACACCAGAAGAAACTCCCTTCTTTTTTTGAATAGTGTCAGGGATCTTTAACATCCACCTTAACAGGCAGATGGTACCTTGGTTTAATCTCTCATCCGTCAGATGGCATATCAAACAATGCTGTATATCATCAGAACCGCGCTCATAGAATAGGCCTGTCAAGTGCCATGGGACGTCCTCCTAACATATGTAGTGCTATATAAATTTGTTTTACTATTGTCTCTTGGTGCAGGTTGATATACTCTTTTCCTATATCTCTTGGTGCAGTATGAGGAATTTCTCTCCGTCCCTCTTTCTCTGAAAGTTAGACAAACTAGGTGACGGCTAAGATGAAAGTCATGTTGGTCGAAACCAAAGCCAATGGTTTGCAAGCCAAAGCCCTCCCACTGAAGCCAATACAATGGGTTGAACATCCAGCTCAAAATATGCAAAATAATGTTCTGTTCTGTACAATGTCAATGGTAACTGCACCCATACCAGCACCTACTGTTATATAGACTTAACAATTGATGCAATTTAAAAAATATATATTACTTTGTGAAATACAGTACATGAATTTATTCAGCAGAATTACCCACAGTTAGTGAAGAAGTCTGGTAAATTGGAAATTTGTATCTGACAGCAGCTAAATCAAAACTCCTGCTTCCATTGAATTCCTCGGTGATGCAGCACGCACTTATATTACATTTGGATGATGGACATCTCTTATGATTCCCCCACCACAACAATAATAACTTGCATTTATATAGCACCCCTCACGCAGGGTAGCTTACCATAGTGCTGGACAACACTATTTCAAATTGTTTTCCCTCTGTAGCGTGCAATTTCAACTTTAAAATAGCTCCTTTCACTTCTCTCTCACTTCTTGGTCTATGCGGAAATAAGCTCTATTATAAGCAACATCTTCATCTCAAACTGTGTAAAGTGTGCAGCAACATCTGTACCAGTTCACTCATGACATCCCGTTAAACATGCTGAAGAACTGTTAACAGGCAATGATTACTGCAGTTGATCAATTGGTTGACAGTTTCATTTCCTGCAGCAAAGTTTCCCTTCACAGCATCATCAGCACACATTCTGCACAGCCTTTAGCGATGCACTACCTTTGGATCTCGTGATTTCACATTTTCTTTATTAACTCTAGATTTCAATCAGAGCATTAAATCGCCACCGATGACAGCAGAACCCAGAGGACCACAAGTTAAAAATCAGCACATCTGTAAGAATATTTCAGCAACTGTGAGAATTGCACCCTGGAGCATTCCAATCTGTATATGGCACAAGAATAACAAACTGACTTGAAGAGAAAGACGATATTCAGAAAGAAGTGATGAAATAAAAACAGATTGCTGGTATAAGTTAAGGAGATAATATTTTTCTTTTTTCAACATATACCTGTGTGCATAATTACACAACTGCCTTCACAACTTTTCCCTCCAATTTGTGCGAATGAAGTAATCTTGATTTAATTCAACCATGTTTGTTTGAAGAGGAACAATATTAAAGTGTATGGAGAGTAAGTAGGACAGTATGACTCATGTGAAGAAAAACAACAGGGCAGAACTTGATGTGCCAAATGGTCTGTTTCCTGGATGTGATATTTGATGATTCTATACACAATACTAATGATTTTAGCAAATAAATATTCATATTCTGTGTTAATTCTGTCAAATGTATTCACAGTATTATACCACTAGCCACATCATCCACTGGCTCATATTCAGATCCTGGAATTACATCATTGGCAGAAAGACCAATTGATGCAGCCTCATAATCCCTGCATGTTATCCTTTAGGATTTTACGGTAGCTCTGAACAGCAACATGCCAGAGTTATGCAGTTTGACTGGGTTCTCACGTGTATGGAAAGCAGATTAACCAACCAATTTAATCATCTGTTCCACCACTTGCACCAAGAAAAATTGCATAATAACTTGCAAAGCAATGCAACTGTGCATCTGGATATAAGTGGACAGGACAGTGAATGCCTCATTTTGTAGTACTTCACCAAGCAGAAATCCAGCATTATCCAGCCTGCTCTGGGAATGTGGTGGAACTGTTGCATAAGTAGCACCCAACAACTCTATCTGACATGTCCCATGATCTTCCACTCTAAATCCTTTGCTTGTATAGTATATTTTAGAGTATGACAAGGAACCTTCAATTCACCAGAAGAGCTGCTCATGAGATGCTTGTAGCCTTGATTTTGTGGGAACTCTTGAAGTGACTCAGATCTAAGTCATGTCATTTGAAGAAATATGGTGAGCAGGATTTAAACTGGATGTTAGAATGTGTGTTTGTGGGACACTGGCTTGTGCAATTGGCTGGCGTGTTTCACCACGAAATACAGTCACTACACTTTACAATATATTCTGTGAAGCTCTTTGAGACGTCTCGACGAAGTTTTAAGGCGCTATGTCAAATGCAAGGATTATTATTATTATGAATGCATGAAAAGCAGATGTTGTTATGATAAAACGTTCCAGAAAACTGTTCTTAATGTTATTGAGTTTGGGCACAAGACATCTTATTGAATATGGTTTGCGTGACAATAGACTTCATGGACATTGTTGTGTTGATATATGTTTCTAACTAATATTATTACTATCACCAACTGATTTCAGCTGTAGACTAATGCTGCCAATGTTTCCTTGGAACTTGAACAGTCAGGTCTCTAAAGTCATGAATTATTTGCTCGATGCCCTGCAGTCGTACCCCTTATTGTGCTGTTTTAGACTTTTTAGCATATTTGGTAACCTTTTTGACAATAATTGCCATACTTTGGATAACCCTCTGCGGCCAATAATTTTTGTTGCCAAGGAAAGCTTCCTTTGAATTGTGTAACTGATATGGAAAAGTCTAAAATGTGGTCTCTGTGTTCATGCATCCATCTTCCTCCTTTTACTACCACCAGTGTAATAAGTCCCATTGTATGAGAAAGTTAACTGTCTTATTTCCACTTGTTAAGATGGTACATTTGAATGATTTTTCACTCATTAGGTAGTTCCTTTTATCTTCAGCAGTAAATTAAAATGTGATGAACTTAAAAGAAGCGGTCTAAGCTCAATGTTAACTGCAAAGCAACTCCATATAATTTTACAAAATAGGCCTAATGTTGCTTGAATATGCCACCATTTGAATCAGGTGTTATTATGAGGAGCCAAATATGACCATCGAAATAAAAATCAATCAATAGATGAGAATTTCAAACACATTTTTACTAGGAAAACCTAAAGTATGTTGCACATACAATATATACAGTATATATAATAATCATGGCATTTGATATAGTGCCTTACCACATCATTGAGACGTCTCAAAGCACTTTACAGAATATACTGTAAACTGAATTGACTGTATGTATATTTTGTGGGCGAAACGCCACAAGGTTTCAGTCTTATTGCCATTAGGCTTCAATGACTCTGCATAACCCTCTGCAAAACATATCCCTTTGACCATTTCTTCGGTCAACATTCTTAAATCTTCCTATCTGCTTGGTATCATACCCTATCATATTTTAAGTACGTTCATCTTTTGTGAAAGATGCTATGTAAATAAAAGTCAATTTATTTACTCAAGCAATCAGTAATACAAATTAAAGTGTCTCAAACATTAAACTGGATACAGCAATAAATGGGAAAGAATGAGTAATAGGAACTGGATATTGAAAACCCTCCAATGCAGTGGATCAGCCTATGAATGACTGCTCCACCATATTATTAGTTCATGACAGCTCAAATCTTTGAGACAACATTATCAGAATTGTGTCTAATTTTACAATACGATTTACTTAAGTATCAATTTAAAAAAGGGCATAGTAGCTCTGCTACCCATATAAATTCCTGCAGTGTCGTTTTTCTCATTTCATTCTATATACTGTCATGTCACTGTGTCAAATGCAATGGGTCCAGCTGCAGTACAAGCCAATGAGAATAAATAGCAACATCCCATCCTCTTCTGGTTCTGTTACTTTTTCATTTATCCCACAGGGATCCTCCAGGTTTTATCATTGCACAAGGTAGCATGAGAATTAGTTATTTTGCTGGGGCTGGTTTAATGCTTTCCTTGCTGGTTAAAAGTTTTTGCCTTTTCACATTGTTTCATGCAGCCAGAAACTCATTAGTGTGATGTCAAGTCAAGTTAACTGTGAGAAGTTGAAGAGACAGCATCTCTCTGCCTTCTTACTATTGGATAGTTCCAAAATAGCATTGAATCTGCCTTTTAAGAAATTGTATGCCTCAGGCTGAATTTATTAAGTGTAGAAATGTGGGAAACAGTGCTAATATCACAATTTTGCTGCTAACAATTTGCCGAACTAAATGCTGTATATAGAATTAATATGATTGCACTGTAATTTAAAGTGGAGACAATTATTTGAGTTCCAATGTCATCATTTTGGCAAAGGTCAGCTTTCCTATCTGTTCCCACATAGCTTCAGCCTGACATAGTTTCTCAGGTGGAGGGGACAGAAACAAGATATGTCTCACAGTTCTGGATCTTCCTGGAACAATTGCCTGAAAGAATGTTTCTCTTCAACGATTTTACGTGGCTCATAATTGTGGTAAAATTTGCTAAAATAGTTGTGGAGAATAACACTAATTTGCATTTACAGGTATATGGTGTCCTTCAAATAGGGAGCATGTTTCAAAGCCCTTTACAAACACAGGGTGGGAACTCAAGCTCAGAGAAAGATAAGGAGGAGGTGCAGTCAAACAGGTAGGTGTTTAAATGGGTTTTGAAAGCCATGAGTGAAAGGGGTGAGGTGGAGGGATGTTGCAAGAGAGCTCCAGTGGGTTGGCACAAAGTGGCTGAAAGTTTGCTCACTGATAATGGGTGGAATAGTCAGTGGGTTAATTGTGGTCAGAACTGTTTGGAAAAGTTGTTTTTCTAAAGAGGCACAAGAATTGAAACTCTAATGGAACAGTGAGGCAGCCAGAGTTGGAAGGCATCCCACCCTGACATAATGAGACAGCATAGAGGTTAGGAGGAGGTCACCACTGCTGACAATGTGGTTGGTGTTGGTGGAGCAAAGAAGCCAGTAGGAGGTCTGCAAATAGGGTATGATTTGGGGAAAAATTGCTATGGTAAGCACTGACTGTCACTGTGCAGAAGGCATATTGAACATATATAAATATAATGTAAGTTTGAAATAGTCTCTGGGAGAAAATAAATGTCATCTTCCATTCTGATGTTAGTAATAAAGCAGAAACAAAACATTAGCAGAGCACTAGTAGAGCACAGAGGGCAATGGGGGAGATATTCCAAATGGGAAGCTAAGAGGAGGGCAATAAACCTTCTTGACTGGAAAACTTTATTGGGCATGGACATTGACAACAACAACTTGCATTCAATTTGCACCTCGCATACAGGGTTGTGTCCCATAGTACTTGGTTTGCTGAACCCCGATAACAGTAATGATAAAGAAATTAATTTACATGAAATTATCTGTAAATCACTGTATTGCTTGCCATAAATGAGGCAGTGTTGAAGTGTATTATTCCAAAAGATTTGTATGCTTCAGGTATGGATGATGATATATTTGCTATCTTGAGAGGGAATTCAATGGATAGCACATCATGCCAGACAAATAGTACAGAGCCCCGCATCAGTGTTATGAATTGGATAGAGGAAGCAGCGGAAGGAGCTGAAGATCGACTATCTTTTATTGTAGGTGCAGAAGGTAAAGAGTTGAAGATGCAGTGCTCATTGCCTAGGCTCAAACTGAGGTTCGAACAATGCACTCAAAGCCATCAATGCGAAATTGATTGAGGAATTCAGGAAAGAAATAGATAGATTCTTGCGGAGTAGAACTGAATTGTCCATGGATCAGCCTCAATGGACCAAATCATCTTCCCCGGTTCCTAAATCCCTTTGCAATACTTTCATAATTGTCACAATCTTTATAAGATGGATGGTAGTGCATGAAGAATGCATTTCATGGTCATATTCTGCAATTTAATATTTTTATTTTTCAAAGGCTTTTGAAGAAGTGGAATAAATGGTACAAGATTAAGTCAATCATAGTTTCTGTGAACTATACATTGTACAAATGCAGACCTCCATCAATGGCTTTATGAAATTCTTGGTTTCTATAGGCAAGTTTTAGAGATCGGTGGTGATTCTCTGATTTGATTTAACAATGTGGGGAAGTAGTGAGGGAGAGCTAGGGTGAGCTAGGGAGGGATGGATAACCCTGTCTGAGATTGACTTCACTAGGGACAATATCTGAATTCACTCTTAATTTGGAAGCTAATTATTTTTAAGACCTGTAGAAACTTCCAAATTAAGAGTGAATTAAAGAATGTTCACCTGCAAATTACAGTCATTACACTTTACAGTAAATCATGTGAAGCGCTTTGAGACACCCTCCTGATATGAAAGACATTATATCAAGTGGAAAGATTACTATAAACTGAGGTTGAGATATTTTTACACAGCAATAACTTTCAAACCACATGGATTTGATCACAAACTATTTTACATAATCATTTCAAGGGGTTTTATTTATTTTGTATCCCACAGGTTTGCAGGAGACACAAAACTTTATTTCCGTATGTTTTTTATTTTTGCAAATGTTCAGCTTCTGTTATTAATTTATTAAGAATTACTCCCTTACCCAAGCCTCTGATAATCAGTTAATTTATGGTATAGTATCGAATTGGTTAGATCACTCGCCTTTCAAGTGAGCGAACCCGGGTTCGTTTCCCGGGCAGGGCGAAACCTTAGGCAGGTTTCCTTACTTCACACACCTCTGTTTATCTGGCAGTCAGTAGGAATCCAATTGTTAGTCGATTGGTGGATTGATTTCCGGGGGCTCCTGGTGGATCCCTTAACAAAAATTAGAAAAAATATGGTCACCTAATCCATGACGATTTGTTGGACACTGCTGTGCGCAATCGGCTGCTGCGATTCAACAACAACAACAACTCGGATTTATATAGCACCCTCCAAGCCGGATGGCGTCTCAGAGCGCTTCACAGTAACGGATCCCGGGGCTGAGCCAGGGGGAGGGGGAGGAAGGTGACCAAATGCGCTGTCGAAAAGAAAGGTCTTCAGCAGAGACCTGAAAATGGGAAGGGAGGGAATGAGATGAAGGGAGTGAGGAAGGGAGTTCCAGAGCCTCGGGGCATAGTGGTTGAAGGCACGGCCGCCAAGGGTGGAGCGGAGGACTCGGGGAACGAGGAGGAGGCCAGACCCGGAGGAATTAAGGCAACGGGTACTGTTTTGAGGAGAGAGGAGGTCAGAGAGGTAGGGGGGTGCAGAGGAGTGCAGGGACTTGAATACAAGGGTGAGGATCTTGAAATCCTCATTGATTCACCCACAAAATATATAGCCAATTCAAATTACAATATATTCTGTGAAGAGCTTTAAGATGTCTCAATGAGGCGCTATATCAAATGCAAAGATTATTATTATTATACTATTGTACATTGGAACAGCCGCTTTGCAATAAGAAGCTTAAGAGCAGGCAATACAATCAATTGTTTGTAAGGTGTCTGTAGAGCTCACTGTCTAATTGGGTTGTAATTTGAACAAGATCCACTGAGACTGCAAACAAATCACTGTTCACAGCTTCCTCAATTGCCAAATCCATGACCTGCATCATCTGTGAGCTCTGGAGGCAGACAGATTTAATAAACTTGTTGTCAATTTTTGTTTCTGGAATTTTCTCCCAGGTGCTTTATGAAGCTTGTCAAAATTCAAAATCCTGACCTGCACAACATGTCTGTGTTTCAACACAAAAACAACAACTCTTTCCAAAGAGCCGGCACAGACACGATGGGCTGAATGGCCTCCTTCTGAGCTATATAAATGCTATGATTCTGTGAACTTGCATTGATATAGTGCCCATCATGCGAGGTAGTGTCCTGAAGCACTTGAAAGAAGCGGAGTCTGACTCGGAACCAGGGGAAGAGGAAGGAGGGAGGTGACCTTAAGCACGATCAAAAAGGAAAGGAAAACCATTTGCCCAGATGTATTGTTGGTGGTTTGTTAAGTAGGACTCAAACCACGCGAGCGTGGTCCCACTAAGTTGGATGAGGGAGGAGAGGGGGTGGAGGAGGATGGCGTAATTGACGGTGTCGAATGCGGCAGAGAAGTCCAGGAGAACGAGGAGGCAGAGGCTTGGAGTGCTGGTCACAGAGAGCGAGTTCGTCATTTGTTACTATGACGAGCATTGTCTCTGTGCTTTAGGCGAAAACCGGACTGGAGGGATTTGAGTAGGGAGTGGAGGGAGAGGTGTGATCAAAATTGATTTACAAAGACGCTTTCTAAAACTTTGGCCAGAAAGGGCAGGTTTGAGATGGGTCTGAAGTTTGTGAGGTTGGAGGGATCAAGGGTGGATTTTTGAAGAAGAGGTTTTGAGGGGGAGTGGGACAGAGCCTGAGGAGAGGGACTGGTTGATTGTATCAGCCAGCAGTGGGCATAGGAGGGGGAATTGAGTGACCAGGTTGGTGGGGAGGGGGTCGAGGCAGCAGGTGATGGGCTTCATCTAAGTGATGGTGTGGGAAAGAGAGGAGGGAGGCTCGCTGGCTCAGTTGATAAGATGCTCGCCTCTGGGTCAGAAGGTTATGGGTTCAAGCTGCACATCGGGAATTTGAACTCACAATCAAGGCTGATAAATGGCCTTTCATGTCAGGAGGAAGTCTGAAAGAGCATTAGGGGACACTATAAAGTAAGGTGTAATGTTTGTATTTTGTGGGCAAATGCAATAGCCAATTTGTACACAACAATGGCCCACAGACAGCCATGAAATGAATGAATGATTTTATTTAGGGGATTGTTGGCCAAGACAGTGGGAGAAATTCCCTTCTCTTTTCGAAGAGTGCTTTGGAATCTTTAACGTTCATCTGAACAGGCAGTTGGGACCTTGGTTTAACATCTCATCTGAAGAATGGCACCTCCAACAATGAAGCACACCCCCAGCACTGCATTGGAGTGTCAGCCTAGACTATATGAGCTTCAAGTCCCAATGGGCAGCTTGAACCCGCAACCTTCTGACTCAGAAGCGAGAATACTACCAATTGAGCCAGGCTGATACATAAACTATTTCAGTGTGATACTAGGATTACTATATTGCTGGAGATGTATTAAATATATTACCTTCACTCAAAAATAGAAGCATAACAAGAGCAGAAAGGACAGTGTAAAGTTATTCCGCCAACAGGATAAATAGGCACGTTGTCTCCTAACAAAACAAATAACTAGGGAGGTAGATAGAGCTTTAAACTAATAAGATGGGGAGGGACATTTATGGTTAAATGTAAACTCGCAAAGTGAATAAGAAGTCAAGGCTGCAGAGCAGAGTAGCGACCTGGGAGATGAAGAACAGAGTGTGTCAAGTAGGGACAAAGAGTTTAACAAAGAAAATAGGGCATTAATGAGTAGGGGAAATAGTAAAAAGTTAAAATTAAAGGTGCTATACCTGAATGCACGAGGCATTCATAACAAGATAGATGAATTAATGGCACAAATAGAGATAAACGGGTATGATCCGGTAGCCATTACTGAAACGTTGTTACAGGGAGACCAAGGTTGGGAGCTAAACATTCCAGGATACCTGATGTACAGGAAAGATAGGCAATATGGAAAACGGGGGTGGGGGTGTAGCCCTGTTACTAAAGGATGAGATAAAAACAGTAGAGAGGAAGGATCTTAAGACAGAAAATCAGGATGTAGAATCGGTATGGGTGGAGCTAAGAAACAACAAGGGGCAGAAAACACTCGTGGGAGTAGTTTATAGACCTCCGGACAGCAGTTACAGTATAGGGCAGAGTATTAATCAGGAAATTAGAGGAGCATGTAACAAGGGTAATGCAATAATAGTGGGTAACTTTAATCTTCACATAGACTGGGAAAACCAAATAGGCAAGAGTAAATTAGAGGATGAGTTTATGGAATGCATTAGAGATAGTTTTCTGGAACAGTATCCTGAGGAACCAACCAGGGAACAGGCGATCCTAGATTTTGTATTGTGTAACGAAGTAGGGCTAATCAGTAATCTTGAAGTTAAGGCTCCTCTAGGGCAGTGACCATAATATGATGGAATTTAATATTAAGTTTGAGAGTGATGTAGTTAAGTTCGAAACAAGGGTCTTAAACTTAAATAAAGCCAACTTTGCAGGTATGAGGGACAATTTGGCTAAAAGAGACTGGGAAAGTAGATTACAAGATATGACGGTAGACAAGCAATGGCAAACGTTCAAAGATATATTAGATAATTCCCAACGAATGCATATACCCTTGAGAAATGAAAATTCCATGGGAAAAGTGATTTAACCATGGCTAACTAGAGAAATTAAGGAAAGTATAAAATTAAAAGAAGAGGCCTATATTATTGCCAAAAAGAGCTGTAAACCTGAGGATTGGGAGGGCTTTAGAGATCAGCAAAGTATAACCAAGAAACTGATTAAGAAGGAGAAAATGGAATATGAGAGTAAACTAGCTAGGGACAGTTTGTAAGAGCTTTTACAAATATATAAAGAGGAAGAGATTAACAAAAGTAAACGTTGGTCCCTCACAGGCAGAGACCAGAGAAATCATAATGGGGAATAAAGAAATGGCAGAGTCACTAAACTAATATTTTGCTTCTGTCTTCACGTTGTAAGATACTAAAAACTTACCAGAAATAGTGGGGAACCAAGAGACTAATGTTAGTGAGGAAAGTAAAGAAGTTAATATCACTAAAGTAATAGTACTAGAGAAATTGATGGGACTAAACACTGATAAATCCCCTGGAACTGATGGTCTGCATCCTAGGGTTTTAAAAGAGGTGGCTGCAGAGATAGTGAATGCATTGTTTTTGATCTTCCAGAATTCCCTGGATTGGAAGATCGCAAACGTAACACCGCTATTTAAGAAGGGTGGGAGAGAAACAATGGGGAACTATAGACCAATTAGCCTGACATCGGTGTTAGGGAAAATTCTAGAGTCTATAATTAGGGATGTCGTCGTGGGGCACTTAGAAAGTCATAATATGATTAGGCAGAGTCAACATGGTTTTATGAAAGGGAAATTGTGTTTAACAAATCTTTCAGAGTTTTTTGAAAATGCAACTAACAGGTTAGATAGGGGGGAACCAGTGGTGTACTTAGATTTTCAGAAGGCACTTGACAAGGTGCCACATAAAAGATTATTACATAAGATTAGGGCTCATGGAATTAAGGGTAATATATTAGCATGGATCGAAGAGTGGTTGACAGGCAGAAAACAGA
The DNA here is from genome assembly GCF_018977255.1 of Callorhinchus milii. Classification (NCBI taxonomy): domain Eukaryota; kingdom Metazoa; phylum Chordata; class Chondrichthyes; order Chimaeriformes; family Callorhinchidae; genus Callorhinchus; species Callorhinchus milii. The sequence goes on along the minus strand of NW_024704745.1, from coordinate 15,393,450 downwards.
GTAGGGATAAACAAGTACTTCTCAGATTGGCAGGTTGTGACTAGTGGAGTGACGCAGGGATCAGTGCTTGGGCCTCAATTTATGGAATTCTCTATCCCAGAAAGCTGTGGATGCTCAGTCATTGAACATATTCAAGACTGAGATCGATAGATTTTTTAAAAACTAAAGAGATTAAGGGATATGGGGATAGGGCAGGTAAATGGAATTAGGTTAGAAGATCAGCCATGATCTTATTAAATGGGGGGCAGGCTTGAGGGGCCGAATGGCCTACTCCCGCTCCTATTTTTTATGTTCTTAAGAAATCATGTGGCTAAAATTTTATTGAATTTTGTCTCTGCATGGTTTGTGGCATCTATTTGCCAGCTGGATCTCATCCAATAAAGAGATTTTCAACCATATATCATTGTTCAAACTGTTTCCCAGTGGTGTAACCAATGGTGCAGAAAATTATTGCTTTTCACCTCCCAAATATTAACTGCTCCAGAAAGAGGAGCACAGAGTTCATTGCAGGAGGAAGTGATAACCACACAACCTGCTAAAATTTAAATAGGACCATTCACCACTCCGCAACTAGCAGTTCAGAATACCTCAAAACCATCTTATTTCTGTGAAATCCATTACCATGTGGGACACAGGAATCTGCACTGCGGTGTGGTATGATTTTATTGGCATAGCAATATTAAATTGGTTTTATATATGCCACGAGTCCTATCCACACACATCACCAAAGAAGTGATTTTACTTTTGCAGTGAGAGTTGCAACATTCATATTTATTTTGTACAGTACAGTACTGCTGACCTTGCCGGTGGTAGACTAGTATCCTGTACTGCCCTGAACATTACTAATGTTTTACATATCAGCATTCTCATGCTGCAAAATACGCTTAACTCTTCATAACAGTTACATAGTCCTACCTGAAACTTACATTATTGCCACCACAATAACCATACCATTAAAGCATAGTTAGTTATTTCTGTATTCAAGTCAGAAGCAGGAAACTGAACAACCCAATATAAACAAGTTGCTTCATGACTGTTACTAGACTTAGTGTCATATTAGCTCACACTTCTGAATCTGTAAATGAAAAAGCACCACATTCTGGAAACGTAGTTAAAATAATCAGGTTTCCTGCTCTTTTTGATTTTTTAGTATATTCACACCTGTATTTAGATTATAAAAATGGATATCATACGTACTGCAAATTCTAAGCATATTTTGATCCTCTTTCTGATCTGGAAAACTCGTACACTTTTGTACCAACTTTAATCCATGAGTAAATATGCACATTATGCACAATGTGTAAATCATATGCAAACTCATATGTACAGAACGAATTTCAGATAATACATATAATAATCCTTACATTTTTATCTAGCGCTTTTCACGTTTTCGAGACGTCTGAAAGTGCTTCACAGAATATACTGTAAAGTGAATTGACTATTTTTGTGGGTGAAAATTGTAAGATATTAAAATTCTAAAATTCAGATGTCTTTATTTATACAATTAGCGACTACAGGACAACTCCCCCCCACCCCCCATTATAATGTGGCATTTTAAATGAGGCACTACAGTGTAATGGAACACAATGCACATATGGTGAATGCCAATGCAAATTTCTGTGTATTTCATGCAGGAAGTTGGCGCTCCCAAGTATTTCCGAGTTGTCAGTACACCTCCATTTGGCAAGAGGCCTGTTGCGCCTGTGTGCTTACGTGTAGGAAACCAGCTAGTCAGTGCCAGAAGCCTGCCAGTTCTGCTATAAATTTGTTTCCTATCTTTCAACTATGGATTATGTGTGAATTGTAACAGTTTCTTTGAAAATGCGTGGCACCTTTCAGCTTGTAAACTATCTAACCCAAGTATTTCAAATCAGGTTTACTCTAGCTCATGGGGAGTTATTGTATTATTATGCAGTGTAGCAGATTTATTCCCATGTGCTTAAAAACAATTATGATATAGAGGCAACGTGCAATATTTCTGAATCCATTCCATTCCTTGTGTTAGTTAAGGAATACTTTCCTAATTCTTGAATTAATACCATAATTAAGCACTTACCGCACTCAATGATTCCCCACAACTGGTTTGTCCTGGTCAACACTTTGCTGGTGGAAAATAAACAGAAAAATGACTTTATATAGTCAGTTTTGTGGTGTCGGCCAAGAACATCATTGCAAATCCATATATAGTGTTTCAACTCAGGGAAATCCCGAATTATGTTTTATGGTATAACCGAGTGAGGTGTGTGCTCTGCTAGGAAAAGATTCCTTGCTTCAGTGCTGGAAACAGAAACTCTGGTTTTGTGACCTCAGTGGCTGATATCGGGGAGATTTTTAAGCACAGCACATGGTTTCAGCATGCATCAGACTCTGGTCTGGTAATGGAAACATTTACGTTTTCTCATTGGTCTATATAACCAGCATTTTTAAAACTTAAAGTAATATAACACTGTTTATTATATTTCTTGTCCTTTGTCAATCTTTTATAATAATTTTCTTTGTCACTACTGTTGTTTCCTTTCTCTCCAGCTCCATGTCTCTCCTTTGTTCTTTTTTTTTGCTTTTGCCTCTCTTTACTCTCCACATCCTCTCATTTTTTCTTCTCCATTCCCTTGCATTCTTTTTCTTTCATTTAGTTTTTTACCTGTCTGTTAGCCTGGTTTAATTTGTAGCATTCTCACCTCTGATGTCAGGATTTACTATAATGTGGGGTGACTTGTAGACTAACGCAGAAAGAATTTACACACAGCAATGTCCCACAAACAGCCATCAAAGTGAATGATCAATTTTATCTGGGTGATTATTGGTCAGAACAACACAGTATTCGTCAAAGAGATTGGGAGGCTGCCATCCTGTGTAAGATAGAGGGGCGAGGCAGGTGATGTTCTGCCAAACTTTTACTTTTGCTTGTAGTGCCAAACACACTGCCCCACCAAGTGCTGCACAATTAGATTTAATGTTTGCAAATGTAATGCTACATTTCTTTCCAAGTTTTAAAAGTACAATATAATAAAGCATAAAGTGAGTAAAGGACATTCATTCCCAGCAATCTCACTTCTTGAGATTGCTGGGGTCCGGAGTCCTGTAGCTCAGTGGTTAGAGCACTCGCCTCGCAAGCGAGAGACCTGGGTTTGATTCCCAGCAGGATGAAACTTTGGGTAAGTTTCCTTACTCCACTCGCCTGATAATAATCCTTCAAGAAAAAAAACAATAATTACTTAGTCACTCAATCCACGACTGTTTGTGGGACACTGCTGTGCACAATTAGCTACCGCGTTTTGCCCACAAATATACAGTCAATTCACTTTACAGTATATTCTGTGAAGCGCTTTGAGACGTCCAGAAGACGTGGAAAAAAATAATCCTTGCAATTGACATAGCGCTTTTCACGTCTTCTAGACGTCTCAAAGCGATAAATCAATTGCAAGTATTATTTTTCTTCCATAGTCCACACCACATATACCCTATCCTGAACTTCATCCCACTATCCCTACATAGAGATTCCACGAACCACAAGAAAAACCTCCATAATATTTATTCATCTCCACATCTCTATTGTTCAAACCTTTGTTTATGCATTTTTTTGTTGTTTTTGTTTGTTTCTCATACTATTCTCAAGCAGATAATTGACAATTTTAAGCAGTCTACCAGAGATTCCTTCTAAACCTTCCAGTTCTGCTCTTGCAATCCTGTGAATTACCCTGCTTACAATTGCATCATGTATGCACTCTCCACCTCTCAAAGCCAGTCAGGAACCTCGGCGTTTTGTTCGACCCTGAGCTGTCCTTTCTCCCTCACATCCGCACCACAACTGGCACCGCCTTCCATCACCTCCGGAACATCGCCAGACTACGGCACTACCTCACCCCTCACGCTGCTGAAACCCTGGTCCACGCCTTTGTCACCTCAAGGCTGGACTATGGGAACTCTCTCCTCGCCGGCCTTCCCGCCACCTCCCTCCACAAGCTGCAGGTCATTCAGAACTTTGCAGCTCGTGTACTGTCCCGCACCAGGCTTCGGGACCACATCACTCCCACCCACTGGCTCCCCATCCCCCAGAGGATCAAATTCAAGATCCTCATCCTCACCTATAAGGCCATTCACGGCCTCGCTCCCTCCTACCTCTCTGACCTACTATCCCCCTACCTACCTGCCCGTACCCTCCGTTCCTCCGGCTCCGGTCTGCTCCACGTCCCCCGCCCCAATCGCCCTACCATCGGTGGTCGGGCCTTCAGCCTCTCAGCCCCCAGGCTCTGGAACTCCATCCCCCAGTGCCTTCGCCTTGTTTCCTCCCTCTCCTCCTTCAAGGCCGGTCTCAAAACCTTTCTCTTTGACCGAGCCTTCAGCTCTCCTCTCGACTCTCTTCCCCCTCCTCGCTCCCTCCCTTCCCTCCCCTCACCCTGACCATTTCCCCCTCCTCGCTCCCTCCCTTCCCTCCCCTCACCCTGACCATTTCCCCCTGCTCGGGTCCTGACCCAACTGTGCAGCGCCTTGGGACGTCCTCCTGACGTGAAAGGCGCTTTATAAATGGAATCTTGTTGTTGTTGTTGTTGTTGTATGTTCCTTGTCATTTGAAGACCTGGCTTTATGCAATGCTGAAAGCTTCTCTGTTCTATTGACATTATCATCTAGTTAAACATACCGAAAGTCACCATTGTATGAAGTTTGGTTTTACACCTTATTGGTGTTTTCACCAAGCAATTGATACCCCTCAGCCATGATACTTCTGACAAGTTCCCTCAAACTCAACCCAGTGACGATAATACCTTGCATAAATGTAGTACATTATAACCACTTGGTGGGTCAGATTAACTTTATGATCGATGTCCTTACCCATTAATAGTGACACTGCAGGGTCAAAACAACGTTAAGCCTAGAAAATAGGCCTCTGCACATATTAGCACTCCAAAGTGAGAGAAAAGTGATCTTAATCATATCAGCGTGCATTGTAGATTCATTGTGATGCATCATTCATTCTTCCATAGCAACTTGGTGACTTTCCAAGTCTGGAAGCAATACACGACATGCAACTGATTAAGACAAACCACATGGTTGACAGATTCTAACAGTTACATTGTGTTATTTCAGAATGTTCTACATTAGATATCTCAGCTTGTAAAAGTGCTTGGCTCTACATATTTATTCTATATATATATATGTATATAAATAATACATCAGTAATCAGCATAGAACCTATAAAACATCCTTTGGTGAATTCAAGCTTACATTTTCTCAATCTATATTTTTTGTATGCATAACAAAAACAAATGCAAGGATTATTATTAGAAATACCTAAGCCATTAAAGATGTCAAATAAAAGGAAACATTTACACATCCATGCTCCAATTTTCAATGAAAGAAAGGCCTAGCTTGCCTCCTGGAGTATATTAAATGCATTAGTACCCTCTTTCCATACTACTGTTCAGTTTGCAATTTTTAAAAAATAATTCTACAATTTTCATTGTACCTTTTTGTAACATTTGTGTTCTCCAACAAATATTTCTCCTTTTCTGAAGGTGTAAAATCAAGGGTACACTTTCACAGACAGCGGCAGCCCTTTTTTTAATATTGTGAAGAATCTTAGGTACTTGTACACTGGGCAACAATTTCTGATAATTGCAATCTGGATTTATGTATTCATGGCAAAGTCTGGTGATAGTGAGAGTAATGAATATTTCAGTATTTTGTATGCTAGAATGGAACAGCTCAAACTCGTGATTAAAATGCTGAATCATGAAGGTGGGGAAGGTTTGATACTGGCCTGTGCATGCCTTTCTACTCAGCAATCCAGAATCTAGGAATGCAGAAATGCTGCTATATTTTACAGTTCTGAGACTTCATCCTTGGTCTATTACAGTTTCTCTGATAGCGTTAGTCTGACAGTGAAGGTTGGCCCACATTTGCCATTGAAGGGAGTGGGCAGGACAGTGGAGCTAGAGAAAATTACAATGGTAATTGTAATCAGGCATGTAGCGGGAAGAAATGGTCATGCATATTAAGTTTAAATATTTTTTTGTAATGTTTTTGTAAACTTCACAGTTGTAAGATTGCAAAGGTAATAAACATTCTTGATAGTGGAAACTTGCAGAGAATATTTTAGACTGATGGAGACGATTACTGTAGGTCTTTAAGGAATATAAGTGGTTTAAAAGCTGTGGGCTATAGAATTCTTTATTTTGTGCAAGTGGATGTTTCTGTGAGTTTCAGGCTTTCAATTCTTAGAGTATATATTTAAGTGCTCTGAGACAATACCTTGCGTGAGGGATGCTATATAAATGCAAATTGTTGTTGTTGTTGTTGAAACTGTACTGGCTGCCTTTAGGGGGTAGAGTGAAGAATCTGATTAATTAACAGGAGTTCTTTTGAGGATTTTCTCAAAGTTTCCAGGATAAAAAAAATTCTAATGGGTTTAAGTCATTAGAAAACTGGCTGCGGTTGTGCGATTTATAAGTTTTGGGCCTACTTTTAATCGATACCGGGGAGAATTCTGACAAGTGGAGCTTTATTGAAATTATTGATATTAATATGGTACAAAGAAAATGTATATTTTGTGCGATCAACTCTGGAGAGTTTGTTCAGAATATTAGAACCTATTTCTGTGGCTGACATCTTTCTGCTGTCTTTGTCAAGAGCTATTTCCTCTCTATAACTCCAATTTGCTCCAATTCTGATAAAAGTCACACCCCAAAATATACACCTATTTTCTGTTGGTTCAGTGCTTTTTTTAGCATTCCTGTTTCATTTCAGATTTCCAACATTTGCAATTTTTCTTTTCATTTATAGACACGAGAATTAACTTTAAAAAATAAGACTCGGCCAATTTGAGGGGACAAACTTTAAAATGATTTCAGGTTTAACCCACTGTATTATGGGGTTATTCCAAATTGAGTGATATCATGATAATCCCACCCCCAACTCCCCAAAAAGGCTGGTAAACGTTTGTACAAGTGGTGACTAACCCCCGATCTATAGGGGCATTTGAAAAGAGCTGAATCAGAGTAACTGGCTGCATCCTGAGACACATTTGACATGCCCTCCACTATTTAAAACAGAGGGAAAGGAAAGAGTAATCAATGTTACTAGTACAAGGACTGTTTTCATGCAGTTGACCTCTCCTGCAAGGTTAATCTGCCCATTTGGTGACCCCAATAAATATTTGTTTGCTCCTTTCCCCCCAGAGGTTGTGACTAATTTATACCATGTAGCAGTAAATTGAAAACATAGGCTTTAAATCTAATGGTGCATGTTTTCTTTTGCATACACAGTAATACCTCTCCAGAGACAATTTAAAGCTCTCAATTATAGCGAGCAATAATCAGTGCACGGTTCTGAGGTAAACTCTCACATCCCATTAGAATCACACAAATCTACCAGCTTTGCTGCGCTAGGCAGAGCTGCACCAAACATGGATTGGGATTCCGAACTGAAAATTACGATTAATTCAGATTCCATGAGGACTTTACAGTTCTTCTCCACTCTCCTTTGTTTTATGTAAAAGTATAGGAGTATGGAATATGTAGGAGTGGCCAGACACTTTTTTTTACAGTCCCTTCACCTCGCTCCGTCCCTTGACTCCTTCAAGGCCCGTCTCACGACCCTCCTCTTCAACTTTACCTTCAGTCACCCTCCTACCCTTCCAGCTCTCCACCCATCCTGACCCCTAGCTTGAATCCAAATCCCTGACTGTCCATCGCCTTGGGACATCCTCCCGACGTGAAAAGCACGATTCAAATGTAGTTTGTTGGTGTTGTTTTTATTATTCTTAATCTCAGAGGTCTGCAAACAGCAGGAGGTGAATTAAGTGATCAAGGTGAACATTCTTTGGGAACCACAGAATACACTGCAGGAGCTTGGAGTCTTACCATGCCAGTAATAGCTTTAATTTCAAGGATAACCCAGCTCAGCAGTCCTCAACCAGCCTGTGGGCATCATCGGAATATATAGGAATGGCCAGTCACTTCTCAGGCCCTCCAATAGCTTGTCTCAGTTGGTATAGCACTCCCACCTCTGAAAGAAACCTATTGGGGAAGGGTTGCATTGCCAAAGGTGCTGCCTTTCAGTTGTCACATTATAACTGAGGTCCTTGTTCAGGTGGATGTTAAAGAGCCCACAACACTATTTGAAAAGAGAAGCAAATTTCTTCGGAAACGAAAATCAAGGATTCATAGGTTGTATCAACATTGGAAACAGGCCATTTGGTGGTATTTTTATCCACATAAACTAATTGTCCTCCTGACGTGAAAGGCACTATACAAATGTAATTTTGTTGTTGTTACTTTTCTATTCATCCCCCATACCCTTATTTCTCTTCAAATATCAAATCTTATTCTCTTTGAAAATTATTCATCAACTCTGCGCTTCTGTTTCAATATCACATCTAACAGGCAGCACCTCTGAAATTGCAACATTCCCCGTTACTTCATTGGAGTGCCAGCTTGGACTGTGAGCTCAAGTCTTGATATAGAGTTTGAACTCACTATATTTGCACTTCCCTTTGTTTTGTTAAATCATGTGAAATATACTTAAATGTCTCATTACTGATTCATAATAATCTTAACAATCTATTCAACTGATGCATTTATAACTGTGATAATTTTCAAGCGATAATGTCTTAAAATGTAAAGAAAAAATGGACCAGACTGATAACAACAACGATGATGACAAATTGCATTTGTATAGCACCTTTCACATCAGGAGCATGTCCCAAGGCACTGATCACATAAAGTTTCGATATCGGGACCATCAATACATATTTTTGCCTGCACCTCAATCTGCATACCTTTCACAAAACCATGCTAACCCTCTCTGATTGTGCATAAATTTATGATGGATTCCAGTTACACACAACGTATGTTAAACTCACACGCCTGCAGTTGCTTGGTTTGTCCCTTCCTCCCTTCTTGAGTAAGGGCAACATATTCTTTACCTTCCAATCCTTAGGTGGATTGATGTCCGAATCTGGCAAGCTTTGGACAATTATATTTAAAGCATCTACAATTATTTTACTTTACCTAATGTTTTGTGATGCAAAAATTGCATCATCCTGGTATTTACCTCTTTCCATACGTGGCATCTTCTCTGCATGACACAGAGCCTGCTTCCCATAGCAATGCAAAAAAAGTCCTCATGCTGTTCTATTGCTGATTACACTGAAAGACCCTGCATTGCCATGCTGAAATCTACTTTACGCACCTGGCTTGCTGCCAGTGGAACTCATCAATTCTCCACACTTCACAGCTGTATCAAGGCACAGGTATGTTTCTAGATGCTGAACAGCCTTGTGAAATCATTTATGATGTGTGAAATTTCAATTATTCACAGGAGCTTTCCATTGGCCCCTGCATGGGTACCCTCGAGGGAGGGAATGCCACTCATAGCGAGCAATTTGGCTTAACACATGTGTTCAGTAACCTGTAGAGAATTGCCTCTCAGGTGATTTATTTCCCACCTACAGCCATGTTGTGGCTGGCTGTGTGACCTTGTGAAAATACTCCATCTCGTCTTCACAGTTTCTCAATCTTGCAGAGAAAAAAAAACATCTAATTTGCACACTGATAAAAATGTTTTGGTTATTCATTGAATTAAAACAACAAATGAGTCATTTTCTTTAATTGAGTTTACATAAAACCTTGAAACATTACTGAAAAGCTGACTTTAAACTTGTAGGTGAATCTTTTCTGGATTGATTTCAAAATTAAATCACAGTAAAAATATTGAACCTGTTTAAATTATACGTGAGTATGTCAGAATTCTTCATATCATTAAAGTAGTTCACATGAACGTTGAATAATACATAAATAATCCTTGCATTTGATATAGTGCTTTTCACCAGTGATGGAGGCAGTGGGGGATCAGGGGGGGCTCATGAGTCATGAAACCTACCCCCCCGCCTGCCCCCAATTATTTTAAGGTCAGCCCAAAGTTGGCCAAAATGGACTCACGTAGCTGTACTTTTTTGCATTTGTGTTGTCGTTGTCAACTGTCCACAGCCCACCCGCTGATTGAATGGCAGCCCAATCGGCCTTCATTCCACCCCATAAGCCTGACTGATAATGGACTGCCAATCAAGGGCTGGATATCAGAGCCATTTGGGGAGGAGGCAGAGGGCACAAGGATTGCTGTCCAAAACACTGAAAGAAACGCATTTCCCTTTTTCAATCATGTCATGGGATCTTTAACATCCACCTGATCAGGCAGATAGGACCTTGGTTTAATACCCCATCTGAAGGATTGCATCTAAAACAAGTCACTGCTCTGCAGCCCCAGTATCCACTGGACTAGACTGCCTGCCTGGGCTATAAATATTCCTTGCATTTGATATAGCGCTTTATCACATCGTTGAGATGTCTCAAAGCACTTCACAGAATGTAATGTAAAGTCAATTGACTGTATATTTTGTGGGCGAAATGTGGCAGCCATTTGCGCACAGCAGTGTCCCACAAGCAGTTGTGGATTGAGTGCCTAAATTATTATTTTTTGAAATGGCTCAAAGTATCTCATAGAATATATTATAAAGTGGATTGACTATGAGCTTGAATATTACAAATGAGTTGGCTTTGTACAGATTTCCTGAGGATGATTGTATTTACTGATTGTCACCATAAAACCTCATAGAAATCGCAGCACAGAAGAAAGTCATTCAGCTCATAGAACCTAAGATGTTGCTATCTTATCCACAAAAACTTACTATTCTATCCCAATTGTCTAATCTTATATGACGAATGCTGTATATCCTTGGGGGATGGGGAGGGAAAGAGAGTATCTTTGGGTTCCAAGGTGACATCCAATGATGACGTTTCAGCCTGAAAGCTCAGTTGAAAAGACCCTGCGTACCCTATATACAAGGAACACTCTGTGATTCAATGAATTATCTGGTCTCAGTGAGAGCGGCAGTGGGAGTTAGCTATAATTGGTCTCCATGCTCCTGGCTTTTGGAAGGAGAAAATAATCAGCTCGGGCTCTTCTTGATCAGTCTCTTGTGAAAATTTAATGTATGTGGATTTGCAGTGAGGACATTATGGGGCTTAACTGTGATTTCTACTTTCCACTTGGTTGTCTATCCTAGTAACACTTACCATCAGGACCCACATGTAAAGAAGCTTGGGTGAGTTACTAGAGATTAACTGACATTTGTGGACTGATACCCTCGTAAGTCTCCATGCCTTCAGAAGAAAAGGGAAAAATACAAGGTGGGTAAAAGTTGTAATTCCTTACACTAGCATCACATTATCATATGGAAACTCCAAGCACTCCAATAATAATAATACATAATTTTAAAATCTAAAACTGGTTAATCTTCCCTAACTACTCAAGACTAAAGAAAAAGAATGGAGGCCTTCAGCAGCCCTGACTATTCAAAACACGTTTGAAGGGAAAACTAATCTCATAGATCCATTTATGGAAAAAATAGGCCCCAAATTCCTGTTGAGCTCAACCTATTGAAAGCCTATCCTTCAACATCTATCCAGCACCTTTTCAGTCGCATACTGATTTCATCGAAACATCAGCAAAGTAACCATTAACAGCCATGAAGAATGTTGCACAATGTAGTTTTTGTGTAGTGAATTAGTGAAAGACGTTTCTGCACTCTCTTAAAAATATAAACAGGTCATTGATATGAAATCTTACTGAAACTTGACATTTTGCTGGTAAGTAAGAATTGATCTAAAGATTTCTCCCACATAACATTTATGTATTTATTTTGTAAGTCAGTAAAAATTATAAACATTAAAGTATTTGATACAATCTAGAGCGTGTTGTAAGGTAGTAATAGCAACATGTTGAGATGTTGAAACATTATAAAGCAAGAAAGTGAAACTTGAGTAGTTTAGCAATGTCAATTGCAATATTAATCATAAGACGTGTTACTTTGGACCAGATTGTGGAGTACAGATCTGTTATTCTTTATGATATATAAACATAAAGTGTGCTTCGAGACTTTTTAAAAAAAATTATTTTGCGTATCGATAAGGTTTGGGTTCCTGCTACAGCACTCCACTGTGCGACATTGAGATTTATTTTAATGCCTAATGTAGGACAATGGTATATATTATACAACATTTATTTGTTTCACTCTTCAGGGTCTCAGTAAAAGAACTAATCAAGTTTTTCTTGTAAGAATTATGGCTAAGAAAATGAAAGCAACACGGATAAGTATCATTAAAGTCGGTTTGAATTAAACTAATTTACTCAATAACTAACGGGTGTAAATACTGATGTGTAAAATTGAGAATGGGCTGAATGACTGAAAGACATTCTCAATTTAATACAGTTGAGTATATGTATCTTAAACTCTATCCACTTTTGAGTAGACATTGCACACATGCTCAATGAGTACTGTTCAATCCCACCTTAAAAGCTATTACATTTTTGTTCTTTTTTTAACCTACAGAGTTTGTCTACCAAGCACACTTTATACAAACTTCACTCTCTACTAGTCTGGTTGAGTCTAGTATGGCCACGCAACAGATTTAGGTCTACTCCAAGATATACTCAATCAAAATAAAGAATAACTATAGCCTTTAAAATATGCCATGATTAAATTAGCGTTGACATGGTCTCGGATTGTAACATTTAAAATGCTTACTTCACACATCTGTGACTGTTGGTCAGTTTAAATCCTAGCGGGTTTATTCTGGTCATTCACTAAGTGTAACAAATCTTTAGATTTGCGCTTATAATGGAAAACCCATATTGAAAGATTCGCTACATTAGGAAAGGAAGCAAAAGAGACTGACACTCAAGGCGGTGATGGATGGGAGCATATGTTGAAGTTTATACTGTACTTTGATTCAGAACCAGACCCTTACCTAGGTGCTGTTTACCACCATTTAATAAGCCTACAGTAAAATCTTTTAAATCTGATTCACATTTTAAATGGAAAAGATGGTTCTTGTTAAAACTGATTCATTAGCTATGAAAACTCGTAAAAGTAATGGATTGGGAAGCATCTAGAAAATTCATCCTGATTCAATCAAATAGTAGCTTCATGGTGATGTAAAGTAATTCCAGTGTAGATTCCAATATGTTTCATTCATTCCTAACTCTCAAGATGGAGGACACAGTGTAATAGCTACAAGTAATGTACAGCAAAGATACCAACGATAAACTTAGTATATTACCAACATTCTGCCAATAAATTGTCCAAGCAACATAGAGGATAAATAACCCGGTATAATTGAATATGGCATTTCTTTGTCCCAGGCATAATGGAGTTAATTCAATCTTTTACCCAACCTTACAGAATACTGTCATATGGTTTTGTTCTACAAAATAAAGACATTGGTGTTTCATTTAGTCAAGTAGTCCACAGATAACAAAGAAACTACATTTCATAGACGTAAATCATTTCTTTCTAGTTTTATTGTGTGAGCTTATTACTGAAGTCAGGTTGGGAAATGAAAGTTAATCACACAGAGCATATTACTGCAGGATGGAAATGATCACAAGAATCAAATCAAAAACTGCTCCACAATTTCTAAAATGTCCAGCAGTTGCACAGTTTGCACAGTAATTTACCATACGTGCTACCGAAGCCCCGAGACATGGAAATTAATTTGAACCACATTTTCTTCTACAGATGTTTACAATTGTGTTCTATTACTAAGATCTGCATCACAAATTGCTATACAATACTTTCATTCCTGGAACACATACTTTGACGGTAGAAATAACTTATCAAAACGTGCTGCCAAGTTAGTCCTCTTTTTGAAAGTTAAATATTAATGCCTGAGATGTACGGCACCAAATATGACTTTCTGGATTTTTTTNACCAGGAAGGACATTAAAAGCATTCACCACTACCACCAATATCCAGCAAAAATTATTTGAGCCCCAGGACATTAGGGGGCTGAGGTTTTGGATAGGCTTAAGGGCCTGAAAACCAACAAATCCCCCAGGATGGATGAACCGTATCTGGGGTGCTTTGAGAGACAAGCCAGGAGAGTTTTGAAGCTCTGACAGACATTATGAGAAAGTCAGTCACCAGTGGGAGGTTTCAACAGACTATAAGCAAGCAAATGTGGTTCCCATACTCAAGATAGATGACAGAACCACATCTGACAACTACAGATCCATTAGCCTGACCTCACTAATTTGGAAAAATGATGGAGTGAGTCATCAGACATAAAATAGAACGTTACTTATACAATAGGCAACCTAATAAATGCCAGCCAGCGTGGGTTCAGAAGGGTTTGTCTGACTGACCATATATACTTTTTTGAGTAACATCCTAAATTGACTGTGGAAAGCCACATGACGTAGTTTACCTCAACTTCCGAAAGGTTATGTGAAAGGTACAATATTAATGGAAATTGCTGTTGTCTTTTGTTGCAACTGTTTTGCCATTTCATATTACGAAAATAAGAGGATGATCTCCCTAGTAATGCACTCTTTATTATTAATAGCATCTGCAACTGGAATTCTGCTGAAAGTTTTTCATTTATGGAGGCACATGTTAAGCGTAGTTAGGGCTAAACACCAAAAAAATTAGCTTGATTTATTTTATTTTATTTCTTTTATTATTATTTTTATCATGAGTGCCAAATGTTCCTATGATTGCAGAGGTATTTATTTTATAGCACACTAGCATTGATTTATTTGCTTTGTTTATGGTATAGGTCAACAGGAGGAGACAGGATAAATCCTTCAGTGAATATGCACCAACTTGTCATGGCCATCAATCTCCCAGATAAAATTGGTCATTCACTTTATGGCTGTTTGTAGGACATTACTATGCGCAAATTGACTGCCACATTTGCCAATAAAATACACAGTTACTACACTTTACAGTAAATCCTGCAAAGCATTGAGAGATATCCACCAGATGTGAAATGTGCTTCACCAAATGCAAAGATTATTTTTAGAATAAAAGCTTAGGAGAATATTCAAAGAATATTTTTTTCAGGAAAACATTACAAAAACACAGTATAATGGACAGTGAGAAGTAACAGATTAATGACAACAGCAGGAACAGATTAACTAGAATATATATAGAAGTCTGCGTTCTATAAATAAAGTAAAATATGAATTGCATAAAATATTGAAATTCAGAAGCTCAGCAAAGCTATTCAGACCAGGAAGGCACCAGATTTGATGTGGAGGGAGGGGAGGGGGAAGTAAAGAAGAGGTGGTAAGTGGAGTCTCTTTGGGGCTGAGCTGGCTGCAAGGTGACATGAATATCAATACTATATTGGAATTGAGTCGATCCTCTATGGCAGTCTTGGTAGACCAGTTTCTGAGCTAGGAGGGTCTGCAGTAGTTCAAGACACTGCTGATAATGGGCCAGCCAGCCTGGCTTGATGTCAGGATCTCTGCCAAAGCCCCAATGGATATGATGGTCCGAATTGGACAAGCAGTAGGAAGCTTGCCCAGTGTTTACTACAGAAGGTGGATGCTTTAGCTGGTTGAATTCCAGCAGTACCCCAATACATATTCTGGGGTCCCCAAGCCTGGGCTCTTGGCAATTTATCTCTAAACTCTCTGGAATTATATAAACAGGATGCTTCCCTCCTCCAAGAAGAGACTGTGCACTCTATAACAGAATTCGAATAAACTGTGAGCAGGAGTATTTATATGCGAATGTGGCAGCCCATTTGTACACAGCAATGTCCCACAAATAGCCATAAAACAAATACCAAATATTATTTGGAGGATTGTGAATTAGGACACCAGGAGAAACTCCCTTCTCTTTTCAAATAGTGCAATGGGATCTTTATCGTCCACTTGAACATGCAGACTCTGTCTCGGTTTAACGTCTCATCCCATGAATGCACAACGCAACATTACCCTCTCAGCCCTGCATTGGAGTGTCAGCTTAGATTGTGTGAACTCAAGCCCCGACATGGGGTTTATAACCACAACCTTAGATGTGGACACAAGAAATGCTACCAAGTTAGCTAGTTTGCCACACAAATTGAAATTTTAAGTTATGTGGAACTGTTAGTTTGCTTTGGAATACTCTAAAGTGTATTGATAGGTTTTCAGATGTGTCAGTCACCAGGCCCGATAAAAAGAAAAGGATCTGTGGTAAATTAACTGATCTCTTGGGCAGCAGTGCCTTGGCAAAACAGAGATAAAGTCAGACAGGATCTGAATGACTTCTGCTAGAAAGTGAACATGTATGGATGTTGAGTTTGGCCAGGATGAGGTGTGCTTTGCCATTCTTGAATAGGCTACTGAGTTTCACAAAGTTCACAAATAAGGGCCACCTGCAAACGAACCAGAGGGTATTTTGTACCCTTGAAATCATACCTCGGCAGGAATGGTTTCAGGAGAGGAAGAGAATAATCCAGTACACATAGTTTTTATGAGATTGTAAGTGAACTAAGGGCCCTCAATGACATTTTAAAGTTTGACACAATGAGAACCCAATGATTGTGTTACAACCTTGTGTAGTATTACCCTGTCATTATTCGTGAAACATTTTTAATTTTAAAAATGTTTTTTGGTGGTCATACTGAATTGAGTTTAATGATTATACATGTGTGTCAGCATGAAAACAGACACAAATAATTGTCATTAAATATATAAATAATAATAATAATCCTTGCATTTGATATAGCGCTTTTCACATCGGGAGGACGTCCCAAAGCGCTTCACAGAACACACTGTAAAGTGAATTGACTGTATATTTGTGGGCGAACACAGCAGCCAATTGCACACACCAATGTCCCACAAACAGTCGTAGTTTGAAAATGACCAATTTATTATTGTTTTTGGTTTTTGGAGGGATTATTGTTAGGCGTGTGGCGTAAGGAAACTTGCCCAAGGTTTCGCCCTGCCTGGAATTGAACTCAGGTCTCTCGCTTGCAAAGCGAGTGCTCTAACCACTGAGCTACAGGACTCCATGCAAATGTTGTCCTGTAAGGAAGCAAAGAACAAATAAAACTTCAATTTGTACAATGCTAACAGTTTGTTTGGTGTGGATTAATAAACATAACAACTATTGATGTCATGGATATATAGAAAAAGGGGACAGGCGAGGCTTGGTGAGAGATTAAGAGAAAACTGATTCATCTGTTAAAAAAGGGAATGCCCCTTTAAAGTGTGAAAAAAAGAACAAGTATATCAGTGCTTCAGCAAATACAGTGAAATTTGGTTAATCGAATATCAGATAATTGAATAGTTCAATTATTAAATAGAATTTAGAGCTCCAGAAGACAAATTTCCTATTATGTTTATTCCAGTTATGTGAATTGTTGGTTTATTGAATAACGTATGCTGTTAAATTCAGTATTGGATGAACAGAATTTCACTGTACTAAAGATGCTCAGCAGCTTTCTGAGAGGTTTCCACATGTGTAGGACCCTCAGCTGACCAAAATAAAATTCTACCATGGGTTATTGGTTAGCAGTATTGAATAAAGCGCTGGCTGATTTCCCCCTGGACACGAAAGCCAATTATAGCACCCAATTGCTGCACTGACTCAGATTAGCCAAGTCAGCACAGAAAAGGACTTAAACCTACAAAATTCTGTAAAGCCTAGTGTTGCACCAGCTGACGTCAATACCCACTAAGTCACTTGGGAATCTATAAACCATTTTAAAATTGAAACGCCTTCATTCTTTTTGTTTCACTCACTTATTTCCCATCTGATTTGCATTCATTTTACCATTAATCCTATTTTTCTTTCATTGAAAACGGTTTCTCTCTTAGTTGATGCCTTTCCATTTTACTATCTCAAGTTGATTTTACAGTTCAGTCTTTCTCTTCCTCCATCTTTCAGCTTTATCCTTGCAGTCTCCCAGCGCTGTTCTGACTACTTGCCAGTTCTATCCTTCATGATCTCATGGCTCTATCAATGAAATCTTCCTGCTCTTGTCTCACTGCTTGCCAGCTCAATCCTTATGATCTCTTGGCACTGTCTTTCTTTTGGCTCCATCCTCTATATCTATAGCTCTTGGCTCAGCTCACCAATAGGATGTACTCGCATTGCTGCCACTATTGTAATAGCAAAACCACAGGTTCTGCTGCTCAGTCCAATTTTATTTAAGAGTTTACAGCTTACTTATTTTAACTGTTAGAAATAACTAAAAACTGCAAAATCAATACTGAAACATTGGCAGAAAATAGTACACTGAAAGGTAAATTGTTCACTCATATATCATACCAACATGTAGAATATTAAATAATAAAAAAAGTTACATTTGATATAATGTCTTTCAGGTCTGGACTCAGACTGACTCAGACTGCTTCACAGGATACACTGTAAAGTGTAATAACTGTGTATTTTGTAGGCAAATGAGGCAGCCAATTTGTGCACAGCAATGTTCCACCAACTGCCATGAAGTGAGTGACCAGTTTTATTTGGGGGATTGTTGGCTTGCACAGTGGGAGAAACTGCCTTTTTTCAAAGTGTTTAATGAAATCTTTAACGTCCATCTGAATAGGCAAACGGGAGCTCAGTTTAACATCTCATCTGAAGGCTGGCACAGCCATATATATGAGTGAACATTTTACCTTTCAGTGTACTACACATTTTCTTCCAATGTTTATTAATGCAGCACAGCCCAGCATTGCACGGGAGCGTCAGTCTGGACTACATTAATTCAAAAGTTCTGACATAGGACTTGAACTAATGACCTTCTGTCTCAGAGGTGACAGTGCTGACAACTGAGCCAAGCTTGAGACCTTATAGTGTTGGAAGAGAGCACCACTGATAACGGTCGTGGGAAGCTTACAGTGCATTTCTAACTGCATGCTTTTATATGTTTACCTAAACGACTATCCCGTTATGCTCAGAGGAGGGCGTCAGGTGCAGCTGCTCCCTCCCCATACAATACAAAGACAGAATAATAAATATTTTCACCCCAGAGACTATAATGGGCATTAGTGAGCTAAACATTGGAATGAAAATGGCCTTGCATTTTCACAGAGTACCCAAGGCAGCCAATAAAATGGCAGCAGCACCACATCAGGAAGAGTTGGCAGGTCAAAGTAATGTTCCTAGGCTGTCTGATTTACAAGCAGCATTACTCATTCAGAACTGTCACAAAACTCTGCACTCAGCAGGTCAGACTCCTCCGGACAATGTGAAAGGTAGAAGAGGAGGACCCTTTTCACTATGGTCCAGTGCTTCCACATCCAGGTTAGGAATATGCAGACATAAATGTTACAGATCACATTAAGTCAGTAAGCATTTGCAGCACAAATAGAAAAGGACTTCTATGGCTGATATATAACCTATTTAGGTATTCGGGCTATAATGTATAGATCTTGACTTGTGGATCTGAACTGATATGTCTTAAGTATGTTATGCGTCAAACTGGAGTAAGCTATTTCATGTACTGCTATGCACCCAGGATTAGTATTGGCAATTTTTAGCCTGATATATTTGAAACAAATACAAATTATGCTCATGGGGGCAAATATTAGAATCATACAAAGCATCAACTATATATATGTTGTGGTTAAATGAACTGTTATTGACCTGGAATATGCAGTGCTTACAGTAGTAAATTGTAATGATGCTGCAGCTGCATCCATCAATGTTAGTATCTTTTCATAGATTTATGTTGTCCATGAAATAATAGTAATAAGTTTCCCATCATTAAGTTTACTGCAGTTTGAGACTGCAGTTTCACAAAAGGGAAATATCTGTAAAGATGCCAAACACGTGATAAAGCTGCCTTATTGACTTTAAAATTGAAATGCTGATTGTCAGGACAACAATTTGTACTTATATAGTGCATTTTACATAGCTAAAAGTCTCAAACTGCTTTACAGAGATGGAGTGGGAACCTGTATAGGGTGGGGATAGGGGGTGGAAGAGAGATGACTGAAGACACAGTCAAAGAAGTACCATGGGTTTTCAGAAGTGTTTTTGAAAGCAGAGAGAGGGTACAGCCATTTAAAATCAAATAGATAAGAAAGTACCACAGCAAAAATCTGAATATCTAGTGATATAAAGGCCATTAAAGTGAAAACAAATCAAATGGCATCAGGAAGCAGCTGCACTCATTGAAGTTGCTTCCACATCCTGCTTAGGCTCTGGGGATATTCCTAGTTGTTTTCTCTGAGAGTTACATGAAGATTGGCATTGCCTTGTTAATTGGAAACCTTCTCCATGGCAATGTTATGCAGTACACAGCATGCCAAAATCATCTGTACATCCCATCCTTTGGATTTTAAAGCAAGGCCCTGTTTGCATGTTCACGTGGACGTTAAAGACTCCATGGCACTATTCGAAAAGAGAAGGGAATTTCTCCCAGTGTCCTGACCAGCAGCCCCGCCCCGAGTTAAATTGATCATTCACTCCATGGCTGTTTGTGGGACATTATTGTGTGCAAATTGGCAGCTGTGTGTCCACAAAACACACAGTCACTCCACTTTACAGTATATCCTCTGAAGTCATTTGGGATGTTCTAATAATGTGATGTGATGTATATCAATTGTAAGAATTATCCTAAGGTGGGATACACCACCTTTCCTGCCCTGACAGGATCAGGACAATAGAATGTTGAATCTTTCTTCCATGACTATAGAAAACATGGCGAGTGCCTGATTGTTCTGTCTTTCTGTAGCAGGCGTAAAACAATCACTACGTATCTAAACAGACAGAATTTCACATATGTTTGCCACCTACACATGTAAATTTCCCATTGCCTGGAATGCACACTCATTCCCTGGACAGTGTGTGTAGATGACATACATATGTGAGTGTTTCCAGAGTGTTGCATACATATATATATATATGTGTATCTGCAACATTCTGGAAAGTACCATATTTGAATACTTGTTAAATATAGATATACATTATAAATAGTACCTGTTCCGCATTTGCTGACGCCTTTTCTTTGCAAAGTGTTTTGCTGTGAAATTGTGAAGCCTAATGAAACCCAGAATCTGTTCAATTTAACACTCATCAAACCATTCGCTAATAGCCTAAATTATGTGGATGATCAAGATATGATATCAATTATAAGAACTTTAAGCAATGTCCTAATCTGCCGCTTGGAATAAATGTATTCTGGTGTAATACTGAACAAATATTCACATTATTCATAAACAACTATTCATAAACCACTTGCTTTACTTCTTTAACTTCTAAAAGTAATTCTGATAAACCTACGATTTTGTTTGTTTTTCAACTTTGATGATCTCCGAAAATGGAAAAGAAAATTGGAGCTGGATTCAGATTGTTTTCAATTCTTTCCATTTCCAGGCACTTTGTGACCGTATGGCACATGTATTTAAATGTTTCCATATATTAGTCTGGTGAGCATGAAGCTGATTCAGAATGACAGGATGACAAAGGGATCGTACACAATATCGTTTTAACAATCTCTAAAAAAAAGTTCTGTTCTCAATCAAGAAGGTAATGTATGTGTGTTCCTGTTGTGTCTTCAGTGATATCACACACGATCTCGTAGCGATCAAAGATAATAAAATAATAATAATTCTTGTATTTGATATAGCATTGAATTGCATTATTACATCGTCAAATGTCTCAAAGCGCTTTGCAGAATATACTGTAAAATGAATTGACTGTATATTTTGTGGCCGAAATGCGGCAGCCAATTGTGCACAGCAGCAACTCACAATCAGTTGTGGATTGAGTGACCAAATTATTATTATTTATTTTTAAATTTATTTTGAAGGGATTACTACTCTCAGAGAAAGATGGGCCAATTGACTAGCAATTGGGTTCCTACTTGTTGCTGGATAAACAGCAGTGTGTGGAGTAAGGAATCTTGCCTAGGGTTTCGCCCTGCCTGGGAATTGAACCCAGGTCCTCTCACTTGCGAGGTGAGTACTCTAACCAATAAACTACAGGACTCCACTTTAATTCAGCTCATACAGCTACGTTCTATTAGATTATAACGGCAATTTTAGATGGAAGTCAGAAATGGAGATTTTAATAAACAACACTAAATAAACAAACAAAAGGTTTAGATAAAGAAGGTCCTTCAGCCCATTTGATCTTATCTTCCACAATACGTATCCATCCTACCATCTTTTCATTATAGCAATAAGGTGTTTCTTAATTTAGTTCAGTCCTGCCACAATAACCTTTTCTAGTAAGTTATTCTAGGCATTAATTACCTTCTTTCGAATGAGATAGTTGTGTGTGTCTGCCAGAAATTGCTCTCACAACCTATGCCAGCTGGTCCTGCTTCCTTGGGGTATCTGAGAATAATATTCTGGGATTACTTCCTCAACCATTGTATATACCTGTATAAGCATCACTTTTAGATAACTATTTTCAAGGCCGAAGTGCCCTAGTTCATCTAATTGTTCCTCAAATCTTATCTCTAACACTAGGGTTCATCTGTTTTGCTCTCTTCTGTACTGCCTCCAAGCCTTTACATTGTTGTGACCAATCCTATACATCATACTCCAGGTATGGCCTGACAAGAACAATGAACATTTTGAGGATAACTAGGATCTGAACTCAACTGATTTGACAATGAAGCCCAACAGCATTTATATGTGCCTATTAATAACTGCCTCACACTATTTTGACATGTGAGCAATGGGTCAACTAACACCGCTAAGTCTCTTTCAACTTTTCCATTGGCAAATTCTATCCTGTCCATAGAATACATGTGTCTTCAATTTTTATTTCCCAAATGCAGTACCACATATTTATTTGGACTGAATTTCATTTGTCAGGGATCAAGCCAGTTGCAAATTCTATTGAGCTCACTCAGTGAGACCTTGTCTGTCCCCTTTAATTCAAGTTGGCTGTTTGGGTTCGATTCAAGTTCAATTCCCGGCAGGGCGAAATGTTGGCCAAGTTTCCTTACTCCACACACCTCTGTTTACCTAACAGTAAGTAGGAACCCAGCGATTAGTTGATTGGTGGATCGCTTTTCTGGGGGTAATAATTCCTGCGAAAGAAAAAGAATAATAAATTGGTCACTCAATCCATGAGTGTTTGTGTGACATGGCTGTGTGCAATTGGCTGCTGTGTTTTGTCCAAAAATATGCACAAAATATAAAATATTATTTTATTAGATGGTGTTAATTTTTTTAAACTCTTATTCCCACCTTTTCCCCAGATCACATTCCCTATTAGAGGGCAAACAATCCAACGCTTGATGAATTCTGCTTCACAATGGCAGGAAAGGATAACATCAAAGGATTACAAGGATTACGTTTTTTGGCTTTCAGCATTTTGAGGCTAGATTTCTGCAATTCTCTCCTACCATTCTCCCCAGCTTCACCCTCCATAAGCTCCAATTCAGCCAAACCTCTGTACACAATGTTCTCTCCTGCACCAGGCTCTGCACACCTGATAACCCTATCCTTTCTAGGCTCCGTTGTACCTCAGCAGATCAACTTCAAGGTTTCTTCTAATCTTTTTTCTCACTTTGGATTTGTGAATTTTGTATATAGAATTCTCAAAATCTGCACATGATCCAAGTTAAATAGTCTGATTATGTCTACACTATCTATGTCTCTCAGCAATAAAAAGAACATTGATCTGGATACCCATTAAATGTTTTTTTTCCATTAAAAACAATTTCAGTAAGTCTATTTTGTTCGTCTATTTTCTTCTAGAATGCTAAAATGTGAAATTAAAGGACTATTAAAATATGACTATTTAAAGACTATTCAAGTCCGTAATATAAAAACCCAGGCATGTTGTTTTCAGTGTCGATGACATAAAACCTCCACTATAAATTCAGTGAAAATCAGGTTTTGTTTTGGAACATCAAAAAAAACTCAACAAATTAATGCCGAACAAAACATTAACTTTATTATTATTTTTAAAAATTGTACCTTCGCAAATCGAAGCAACAAGTCCAATCAATTTTTTTGTGCTAAGAATGTACACATGATCTCATGTGATTTGTGCATCCCCAAACCCTTTTTGATGCACTGCATATTATAGGAATGTATTATAATGTGAGGTTCATTCCCAGAACTGCCAGTGTAGAGAGCAGGTGAGTTTGGAAATGCATATCATCATGGTTGCCAAATAAGCGGCAAATTAAATTTTTAATGAGATTTGAATGAAAACCAATTACCACCAATCAACATTTTCTCCAAAACATGGGTATTTATTGGTGAACATTAGTTAAACATTTTTTAATATCCTCACTGATATTCCAAAAGAAAGTTCAAATGCCTTGAGATATATCCTAAATCCTGAGTCTAGATCCTTTTTCCTGTACTAATCTTTACTAATGAATACCCTTTATGTGTCATATATCCTTTTATTAATTAAACTTATTGTATTAAACTTGTTTATTTATTAAAATCCATGAGCTAGTCCTTAGCCTGTCCACTTAAATGGTCCAGCTCTCTATGAACGGTACTGATCTCCCTTATATTTTCTACCTCGCTGCATAGCTTAGTGTCAGCAACAAATTGTAGAATAATACAATATATATTCTCTCACATTACTCACAGCATAAAAAGCAAAGGGCCCCAAACAGATTCCTGCAGAACTGTATTCGTTGTTAAACCCCAGTCAGGTGACCAAATGTTTTTTTCTAATTATTGACCCCTTCTACTTCCTATTGCTTAGTTTTTTGAGTCCACTGGCTCACTTGCTATTAATTCTATGAGCACTAACCTCATGGAACCTTTTCAAAATCTTCCTGAAAATTCAAGCAAATTAACCTCAAACAATCAATTAAATGCTCTTGAACATTTTTCTCATTGTGACGTTAAGCTAATTGATCAATAATTTTCAGGTTTTGGCCTTACTTGTGTGTGAAATATCAGAACGTCTCTTTGTTATCCATAAATTGTGTGGTATCATTCCTATAATTTGGTCACTTTATCCGCAACTATTTGTGGAGTCCTGTAGCTTAGTGGTTAGAGCACTCGTCTCGCAAGCGAAACACCTGGGTTCGATTCTCGGGCAGAGCGAAAGGTTTGGCAAGTTTCCTTACTCCACACGCCTCTGTTTACCTAGCAGTAAGTAGGAAGCCGCTTATTAGTTGATTAGCGGATCATAAAAATTTAAAATAATAATTTGTTAATTCAATCCATGACTGTTTGCTGGACACTGCTGTACTGAATTGGCTGCCACGACCCGCCCACAAAATATACAGTCAATTCACTTCACAATATATTCTGTGAAACGCTTTGAGACGTCTCAAAGACGTGATAAGGTGCTATATCAAATGCAAGGATTTTTATTATAAAGAGCATTTTTGAATAACAGATAACATGAACATCGAGTCAAGACAGAACTGCGGAGTACCCACCAGGATTGTATTGATGAAGCACTTAGTTCTCAGTCATATGGTTCTTATTGTTTCTGTAGAAAATCGTCATGTTTTTTAATCTGTGAGAGATCTCATGGCACCCAGCTGAGAATTCAGTCAGTTCCTGGCATGTTCAGCTGCAGTCTTGCGGGTAACCAGAATCGCTGCCAAAACCAAATACACTTTATAGTCCAGACCGCATACCTGGTCTGGATCTTTCTATATTTCTAACAAGGGAAAAGGGGGTAATGTGACCTTGGTGTTTTACTCATGAAGTTAAAGATTTTCTCCAGAGTGGGGCCACTTTGGGGCGTTCCCAACTTTATAGACCAACTTTTAAAAAGAAAAGCTTTTATTCATATGCTTATTGTAATTAGAATGAAACTTTGTTATATAGATCAATCTGGTGATGCAATTATCAAGTGACATTAAACTCAAGAGAAATCAGGGAGGGGAGTGTGCAGAAATTCAAGCATCCATATGTAGGGATCACACTATAGAAACATACCGTGCCACTGCCTCAGTGACCTAAAACAGACTCCTAAATCATTGAGTTTACAGCACTGATAAATAGATTTCTCTCAGCAGACTGCAGGCCTTCTCCAATGGCGTTTTATTCTATCTTTGTGCTGCTGAGAGTGAAGTAGCTTTACTCCCAGTCTAGAAATACAAAGCCTGGTTTATGTTTCCATGGCACACAAAAAAACCTAACCGGTTTTGGAGTTCTGTCCATCCTTAAAAGGTAGAACACTTTAAAATGCTTTCTTTAATGTTACTGGAAAACCAATTCTGCACTTGGAGTCCTGTAGCATATTGGTTAAAACACTCGCCTCACAAGCAAGAGGATCTGGGTTCAATTCTGGGGAAGGTGGAAATTTAAGCAAGTTTTGTTCCTCTATACGGCTCTGTTTAACTAGCAGTAGTCCACTTGTGGATTGGTTTTCGGGGATAATAATCTCTTAATCCACCAATGGAGTCCTGTAGCTTATTGGTTAGAGCACTTGCCTTGCAAACAAGAGTACTCAGGTTTGATTCCTGGGTAGGGTGAAACCTTACTCCACTCAACTCTGTTTACCTAGCAGTAAGTAAGTAGGAACCCAGTTGTTAGTCGATTGGCCAATCACTTTTCAGGTAACAATCCCTTTTTTAAAAAAATTGGTCATTCAATCCACGACTGTTTGTGGGACACTGCTGTGCGCAATTGTCTGCCGCATTTTGCCCACAAACTATAGTCAATTCACTTTACAGTATATTTTGTGAGGTGCTTTGAGATGTTTCAGTGACATGATAAGGTACTATATTAAAGAATTATGATTATTATTAATTGGCTCTTTAATAATAAGAAGGAAAGATTGAGGGAAGCTCAATGGACTGTCCACAAGCTTTAACATGATCATGGGGCAGTGTGCCCCGTTTGATTCACTCCCATTGTATTTATACTGCGGTTAATGTGAATAGCGCTGTTTCTTAACCCTGTCTTCCAGTTGGTCTCAGGAGCAGAGCTCAACACGATCACACAGCTCATTCCTTTTTTCATACAACTCAGTGTTAGCTGCTATTAATAGGTTGAATTTAATTTGCCCTTAAATGAGAGGATAAGGTAGGGAAAGAAGATTTTCAGTGTAAAATACTTTCCTCATCTACACTAAAAAAAATCCTCTTTTTTCTTTTTGTTTGTACTGTAGTGGGTTTCAGGGGTAGAGGTGCAATGAAAACATTCAGAACGGTTCAATCCTTTCTTTATCAGCTCCATTATTTCATAATCAAATCACTCTGCCATCTGCCAATGTGCATGAGTGTAAAACCACCAAAGAAGTAATCGAACAATGAAGCAGTTTCCATATTGATCCATTGTGTACAACAACAACAACAAATTAGACTTGTAAAGTGCCTTTTGTATCGTGTGGACATCCCAAGGCGCTGGACAATCAGGGATTTGGACCTGAGCTGGGGGCTGTGTTCCTGTTGACCTACATTCCCTATTCTCTATTTTCATCTTAATTCTCACTTTTTAGTCCTATATTTGACCTCAATGTTATTACTTGAGTATGTTTTGTTTGGTGGGTCTCCTTTCACTCCCCCTTCCAACATCCTTCACTTTCTCTCAGTCTCCAAGATAAATATCGCCAGTGGGAGTATTGGTGCAAAGACAAAAATTGGGAAATACAGTTTTTATAATAATAATTCTTGTATTTGATATAGAGCCTTCACGTTGAGAGATGATATCGTTGGGAGAACAATTCAAAATGGTTCAAACCTGGCAGCCAATTGTGCAGAGCAATGTCCGACAAACAGCCAGGAAAGAAAAATATCTTCCAAAATTTCACATGATAAATGTTCTAACATTTTCTATTTGTAAGGAAATCAGTTATTCAGCAGTTTGTATTAATGTGAAGCCATTTTCCAAAACTGGTGACAAGCTCCTGGGCTAGAATTGAGATCTTGAGTTTGAATGGATTTCCACAGCACAAACCATCCAGTCACAGATAAGCCAAGGAAACCCTTGTTATAACTGGGCTGTGGAGCTGGACTTCCCACCCATCATCCAGGCGAATCAGATTGAAGTGCAACATTTCAGAGTGTCCAATAGTGGTATAGAACGGTTCTAACCACAGTTGACATATCTGAGGAAAAATTACACTAGTGATAAATGCTGTATTATCGTTGGCTGTGTTTATGAACTCAACACTCCCAAGGGAAGAAGTATGTCAAGACTCTAGCCTATTGGGAAAGTCAGGAAGGAACTGGAGCACTTCAGTGAGAAGCTGCTTTAGCACAAAGTAACTATAAATAATGTATTCTACATGCGAATAGAATAAGTAATTGGCAAATGAGTTTCAGATTTCAATTATTGCAAGGTTACAGTGACTCAGCCCTTCTCAGGAAAGTAAGACATGTTCCAAGTTAGATGGAATCCATCTTAATATTTTGTGATTAATTTCTTTAGTGACTCGTGCATATGGTATTCGGTACAGTGTGCTTGTTAACTTGATTGTTAATTAGATTAAAAATTATGCACATCTACTTTCAGAGTAGACTTTCTCTCATATAAAATAAATATAGTATTAATATAGCTTATCATATCAAAATGATTCACACAATAATGAGTTCACAATATACTACAAGAGGTTCGGATGAAAAAGACCTTTCAGTCCATTTGATCTTATCATTCCAGAACACCCTAGCATCTTCCCATTACATCTTTAAGCTGCTTCTCAAAGGAGTCCAGCATTGTGGAGTCCTGTAGCTCAGTGGTTAGAGCACTCGCTTTGCAAGCGAGAGACCTGAGTTCAATTCCAGGCAGGTCAGGGCGAAACCTTGGGCAAGTTTCCTTACTCCACACAGAGCCTAATAATAATCCCTCCAAAACCAAAAACAATAATAAATTGGTCATTTTCAATCTAAGACTGTTTGTGGGACATTGCTGTGCACAATTGGCTGCCGCGTTCGCCCATAAATATACAGTCAATTCACTTTACAGTGTGTTCTGTGAAGCGCTTTGGGACGTCCTCCCGACGTGGAAAGCGCTATATCAAATGCAAGAATTATTATTATTATTATTGTGGCCTCAACAACCCATCCTAGTAAACTGTTCTGGTGATTCATTACCCTTGCTGTAAAGGAATACTTGTTGGTGTCTGGCCTGGAATTGAGCTTTGCAACTCTGAACCTGTGCCCTCGTGCTCTGCTACCTTGGCATTCTGAATGTATTGTTTTGGATTTATTTTCTTAATCCCATTTAGAATATAAAGCTCCCTCTGTAAAAAATGTCATAGCTGAATAGCCCTTTATCATCTAATCATTGCTGCTAGATCACTCCGATAACACTGAGGTATATCTTTTCAAGCGCTCCAAAATGCTACCCTGCGTGCAGGGCGCTATATATTGTTGTTATTGCTGTATGGTCTGGACAGCTCCTTTATGTCATGGCAACCAGAACTATATGCAATGACATACGTCAGGTCTAAAATGAGCGCAGCATAACAAAGAATGTCTCAAAGTGCTTCAGCTACATTGGTCCTAAACTCTGGAATTTAATTCCTCTACACATCTGTCTTGCCCCCTCTCTACATGATTTTAAATCTTAAGTTAAAACCTACCTCTTTGATTATGTCTGTGGTCACCTCTCCATCCCCTCACTTTGCTCGGCATCAGAACATCAGTAGTGGCAAAGTTAAGATTGGAGGCAGAAAGGTAGGGCTGGCTGTCATCCACATATGTATGGAAGTGGACCCCATGTCCTACAGCTTAGTGGTTAGAGCACTCACCTCGCAAGCGACAGGACCTGGGTTTGATTCCCAGACAGGGCGAAACTTTGGGCAAGTTTCCTTGCTCCACATTCCTCTGTTTACCTAGAGTAAGTAGGAACCCGTTTTTTAGTCAATTGGCAGATCGCTTTTCCGGGTGTAATAATTCCTTCAAAAAAACAAATAAATGGATAATAAATTGGTCATTCAATTAACAACTGTTGTGGAACACTGCTGTGTGGAATTGGCTGCCATGTTTCACCCCCAAAATGTACAGTAAGTTGACTTTACATTATATTTGAGATTGTTATTATTATTTTTGAGGATGATGTCACCAAGGGGGCTGATGTAGATGAAGAAAAGTGGAGTCCTGTAGCTCAGTGGTTAGAGCACTCGCCTTGCATGCGAGACACCTGGGTTCAATTCCAGGCAGGGCGAAACTTTGGGCAAGTTTCCTTACTCCACATGCCTAATAATAATCCCTCCAAAATAAAACAATAATAATAAATTGGTCATTTTCAATACACGACTGTTTGTGGGACACTGCTGTGTGCAATTGGCTGCTGCGTTTTGCCCTCAAATATACAATCAATTCACTTTAGAGTCTCTTCTGTGAAGCGCTTTGAGATGTTGAGAAGACGTGAAAAGCGCTATATCAAATGCAAGGATTATTATATTATATTATTATTATTAAAAGAGGACTGGAATATTACATGTAGCATGTGGCTTCGGTAAAGTTGCTGGGACGGGTACGAGTGAGACCAGAAGAGTGTGAAGCCAGGAGGTGTACCAGTGAGGGGAGATGATGGAGAAGGGTAGATTTTTTTAACAGTGTTGAGAGCAGCACAGACAACAAGGAGGCACAGGCAGTCCGGATCACAGACAGGGACAATGTCATTGGTGACTTTGACGAGGGCTGCCTCGTACTGTGGGTGGGGAAGAAGCCAGATTTGTGTTGGAGTAAGGAGCTAGGAGGCAGTGATGCATTTTAGCATCTTGTAGAGGAAGGGCTGGTTGGCGAGGGGTGATATACTGGAAATTTTGGATGGTCTAAGTGTTTTTTTTGAGAAGGTGGGGGAGGATGAAATTAAATAGCTGTCCCAAGTGGAATCAATGCATAAAACATTATTTGATCCTTCCACAACCTGATATGCTCTATTTCAAAGGACCAGACGCATTGTATCATACTAATAATAATCCTTGCATTTACTAATGTTAATGTTGCTGTACTTATCATGTTTCAGGTGGCAGGAAGCCTCCTGGGGATAACAAGGCAACCTCCCGACAATGTAACTATGCTATTTTGCATGCAAATAGCCATTTTGAATTCTGATCTGCCAGCAGATTGAAGATTGGCCAGGTAGCCAGAAGTAATCAACTTGTAATGTCTCCAAGGAAATCAGCCCAGCTGCCTTTTGTTCTATTTGTATAACTATGGTAACTGGGGAATGTCTATTTCCTCTGGGTAGATGGGTTAAGAAGAGAGCTATTCTCCCTGGGTTGGGCAGGAGAGTGTGGGGGGTGCATCTCCTAGGGGTTTAACTGGATCCAAGATTATGTGCTTGCCAATGAAATACCAAGATCAAATCAACCCTCTGTGGCAGTGTTGGTAGTCCAGTTTCCGTGCCAGGCCAGGCTGAATCTGCAGAACTCCAAAACACTACTCATCACAGACCAGACAGCCTGGCTTGTTGGCAGGACAAATATCAGTTAATAGAGCCAGGGATCCTTCTTGCTCAACTTTTGTTAAGATAGCATGACAAAGCTATCTTATGGGAAGGGTGATCCTAACTGGACAACAATAATTTTGCACTTACACGGTGCCTTTCACTTCGGGAGGATGTTTCAAAGTGCTTCACCGAGTTGACTGAGAGCTCTTGGTGGGGGAGCTGAGGGGATTGGGGAGCTAAGGGAGTGGGGGAGCTGAGGATGTTGGTGGGGGTTGTCTAAAAGTGCAATCAAAATGAAATGTCTTAATTTGGGATTTAAAGGTGGGGAGAACAAGGAGCAGGAAGCTTGCCAGACAGTGTTGTCAATGACAAGCCATTATTTGTTTAAGCTCCAGAGGTACTTCAATGCACATTCTGGGGTCCCCTGAAGCCTTGCTTCTTGCCAACTTGCTTCTAAAATCTTCTGGAATTAGGTAAGTAGGTTCAATTCCTCCAGAGAGAGAGTGAACATTCCATTCCAGATACAGGGAAATTTCCATGCGCAGGTGGCATGCATATGTGGAACTGTCAGTCTGGTTTGGATACTCTTCAGTATACTGATGGGTTTCCACATGTGTCAGACACTTGGCTGAACACAACAAGAAGAGAGTCTGTGGGGAGGGGAGGGAGCGAAATTCTACTGAACTGTAAGAGAGAGAGAAGTTAGGTGCCCAGGAGTGAGGAAAGAGCTTTCGCGCTGAGAAATATGGTCTGAGACCTGTGTTCAGTGAAAGAAACTGTGTAACTCCAGCTAATATTTTGCTTACAAAATATAGTCAATTCACTTTACAGTATACTCTGTGAAGCACATTGAGATGTCTCGAAGATGTGATATAGCACTATATCAAACGCAAGGATTATTATTAATAAATCCAGCCATTTCTTGGGACCGAGAGGAATTAAACTCTGTGGTTCTCTTTGGCTTAGTCGTTCCTGCTGATTAAATTGACTTAGTTGCTGCCGACTGTATGAACTGAAATTGTTAAGCTTTTTGTGTCATTTGCCTGCTCATCCTGGGGTGAACTGATACAGTTCCTAATTTTAAGTGACTATACTACTTGTCTGAAGAGACTGAATAAAAGCCATTTGGTAGAATATCTTGATCCAGGATGGGTATTATGCCCTGTCTGGGATACAGTCTCTGAGCGACTTGAATGCTAAGAAACCATAAGATGTAGGAGCAGGAGTAGGCCATTCGGCCCCTGGCACCTGCTCCGCCATTTAATAAGATCACGAATGTGAATCCAAAATTTCAACATTTCTGATAGAGGATAATGACAGCAGTTTTGAAGGGGGAAAGTAAGTACTGTGCCAGAGGAAAGGGAAAGGTTAATAATGTAGGCTAACAGAGAGGTCAAATGTGACAGCTGGGTGGATAGGAGCGGTGTGGGGGTATGGAGTCAATACAACAACAACAAAAACAAAATTACATCTCTATAGCGCCTTTCACGTTGGGAGGACGTCCCAAGGTGCTGGACGATCAGTGTTTCAGACCCGAGCTGGAGGTCAGGATCGGGGAGGGTGGAGGGCAGGGGGTAGGAGGGTGCCTGATGGCACGGTCGAACAAGAGGGTCTTGAGACAGGTCTTGAAGGAAGCAAGGGAGGGGGTTATGCGGAGGGACTGCAGGATGGAGTTCCAGAGAGTGGGAACAGAATGGCAGAAGGCCCACCCGCCAATAGTGGGGCAAGTGAGGCAGGGGACGTGAAGCAGGCTGGAGTCTTTTGAGCAGAAGGAGCGGGCAGTTTGGTAGGAGGTTAGAAGGTCACAGAGCTAGGGGGGAGCAAAGCCATGGAGGGCTTTGAAGGATCTTGGACTGCATCCTCAGTGTGATGGGAAGCCAGTGGAGTTGGGCGGCGAGGATGGGGGTGATAGAGTTTTAGAGCCTGGTGCGGGAGAGGACATGGGCTGCAGAGTTCTGAATGATCTGCAGCCTATGGAGGGAGGAGTTGAAAAGGCCAACAACCAGGGAATTTGCGTAATCACCATCTATAATAATAATATTATTATAATAATTATTACATATTATAATAATAATCCTTGCATTTGATACAGTGCTTTATCGCGTCTTCATGACATCTCAAAGCGCTTCGCAGAATACATTGTAGAAACGCAGAAGCAGCCATTCAGAAGCAGACCATTCAGCCCCTCGAGCCTTTCAGCCATTCTATAAGATCATGGTTGTACCTCAAGTCCAAATGCCTACTGTCTTCTAACTCAGAGACAAGAGACTACCAACTGTATCAAAGTAGCGAATGATGATGATCAGGTTGTTTTAATGTTCAGAAGTTTAAACTTCTGGATTTTTCAATACTGTACTCAAAAATCAGAAGGTCGGGAGCGGTTCCTACTGGTATGTGTCAGTACTGCAGGAGATCCAGCCCTGCTAAAAGCTGGATTACTCAGGTGTCAGTGAGAATCTTGTGGGATCCCTTGTATGCTGCTGTGTGCAGGCATTAAATCAAATAGTACAAGGATTATTTTCATATCTTTAGAGAACCATAGAAATGTTCTGCACATAAGGCAGACCATCGTTTCAGTTCCACTGCCAACTGTTTTCCAAAATCACCCTTTTCTATCCCACTTTCCTGTTTAATAAAACAAATAACATACCATCAAATGACTAAGCAATAAAGTAAGTTATTAAATTAAATGAAAGCTTCACTCACTACCAGCTTAAATGTGGAGTCCTGTAGCTCAGTGGTTAGAGCACTCGCTTTGCGAGCGAGAGACCTGAGTTCAATTCCAGGCAGGGCGAAACCTTGGGCAAGTTTCCTTACTCCACACGCCTAATAATAATCCCTCCAAAAACCAAAAACAATAATTAAATTGGTCATTTTCAATCTACGACTGTTTGTGGGACATTGCTGTGCGCAATTGGCTGCCGCGTTCGCCCACAAATATACAGTCAATTCACTTTACAGTGTGTTCTGTGAAGCGCTTTGGGACGTCCTCCCGACGTGAAAAGCGCTATATCAAATGCAAGGATTATTATTATTATTAATATTCAAAGGCTCTGCTCTCCAGACTCCCCCAGCTAATTGTTTATCCCTACACAAGCTTCAGACCATCCAAAACTCATGTCCTATTCCTCACCCAGCACCACAAGCCTATCGCACAGCCCAGCCCATCCTCGCTCAACTTCACTGGCTCCCCATTCCCCGGTGAATTGGATTCAACATCCTAGTCCCTGCGTTCAAATCTCTCCACGGCCTCGCCCGACCCTACCTCTATGACCTCCTGCAACCCTACCATTATGGTTACTCTTTCCTCTCAGCGAACTGGCCTGCTTCAAGTCCGCACCATGAATGGGAAAGCTTCCAGCCATTCTGTCCCTGCTCTCTGGAATTCCATCCTGCAGTCCCTCCATCTCTGCCCCTCCCTCCCCATCATTAAAGCCTGCCTCAAGACCTTTCTCTATGACCACACTTTTGATCACCTTTCATCTTCCTGAGCTCCCCCAACCCCAGCCTATGCTCTCATTAAGATCTGTGAAGAGCTTTGAGATGTCCTCACAACATGAAAGCCGCTATATAAATGTTAATTGTCATTGTTGTACCTTGGCTGTGACTGTCTCACTACAATTCATTTAATCAATATTCTGACCTGCTCATTAATAAGTAAAGTAAATTGCGCCATTTAGTGGAAATGTTAAGGATTATATTTAATAAATTCTCAAAAACTTCAAAATTGTAATTAAACTTAGTTGGACTCTTTAACTGAGGACAAGATCATAGGTGGCAGGTGACTAGGGCAACAATGGGCTTAGCCCCTCCCCAAATCTATACATTTTTGAAAGGCAAAGTACTGCAGATGGTGGAAATCTGGTATAAACACAGAAGTCGCTGGGAACACACAGCAGATCAGGTAGCATCCGTGGAGGGAAGAAAATTTGTTAATGTTTCAGGTTAATGACCTTTCGTCAGAACTGAGTCAATGTTTGGGTCAGCCGGGTGTCCGACACATGCGGAAACCCATCACCATGCTTAAGAGTATCTAATCCAAACTGAGAATCCCACCCATCCCACCTACACATAGAAATCCCAGAGATAGATTGTTGGAATGGAATGAGCACTCTCTCCCTGGAGGGATGCATCCTGTTTACCTTATTGCGGAAAATATTAGGCACAGGTTAGCAAGAGACAAGGGCTTGGGGACCCCAGAGTGTCCATTGGACTATTCCTGGAGTCTAACTAGCTAAAACAACAACAGCAACAACAAGATTACATTTGTATAGCACCTTTCACATCGGGAAGACGTCCCAAGGCGCTGGACAGAGTACAGCATTTCAGACCTGAGCTGGGGTTGGGGGGGGGGGTTAAGGGAGGGGAGGGGAAGGGGTTGACCGATGGCATCGTCAAAGAGGAGGGTCTTGAGGCGGGACTTGAAGGAGGCTCAGGAGGGGGTGAGGCGGAGTGATTGGGGGATGGAATTCCAGAAGTTGGGGGCAGAGTGGCTGAAGGTTCTCCCGCCAATGGTGGGGTGGGTGGGTCGGGGGACATGGAGCAGGGCAGAACCGGCTGAGTGTAGGGAACGGGTGGGTTGGTAGGGGGCTAGGAGGTCGCAGAGGTAGGGTGGGGGTGAGGCCATGGAGGGCTTTGTATGTGAGGACCAAGATCTTGAACTGGATCCTCTGAAGGATAAGGAGCCAATGGAGTCGGGTGAGAATGGGGGAGATGGGGTCACGGAGTTTGGTGCGGAAGAGGACACGGGCTGCAGAGTTCTGGATTATCTGCAGCCTGTGGAGGGAGGAGTTGGGAAGGCCAACAAGCAGGGCATTTGCATAAATGCTTGGAGGTGATGAAGACATGAACGAGAGGTTCAGCGGCCTGAGGAGTGAGGTAGTGGCGGAGTCGGGCATAGCTTGCCATTAAAATCTAATTCTATAAAGTCTGTCCTTCTGTTCCCGATTGCAATCCATATTCCCCTGCCGGAAGATGCATGCATGTGGATGTTGGTGAGGACAGGAACCATGCAGTCGAATAGAACATTCAATGTGGGAGCTCACATAAATAATGGCTACCAGAGGGAGCTTGGTGCCGTGATGCCTGATGCCCAGAAAAAGAGTCACCTGCAGGTGAGGAGAGTTGAAATTTGGAGGAGAAAATCTATTAAAAAGTTAAATAGCGGAATAAGATAAGTCAAACTCCAAACACTAAAACAAATGTATTTTTAAAAAATATATGATTGATTTTTTCATCATGCCTTTTAGATAGGCTTTATAGGTAGGTGCACATAGAATAAATAGATATGTTTACTGAAGGAAGCTCCAAATTATTCATGCAATAACATATATTACTCAAAATTGTGGCTCAATACAAAGGTTAAGTAATACTGTTTCACATTAACCACATTGAACACTCTGAAGATGTATTTCACTGCTCAAGATAGACGTGTGGGTAGAAATTCCACCGGAGTCTAGATTTACTTAATTAACATAACATTTCATTGTCCAGAATTTGTCAAATTCTTAAATACAGTCTTTACACTTGAAGCTGGTTTTCTGTGAGGTTTTTTTTAAGAACTACAGAAGACAAGCTTCAAAGTTAAAACTGAACTCAGCAATTTGTCAGATTCTGCATACTCTGAAATCCTATGTTAGCAGTTAAAATCTAGGCCCAGATGTAATTTAATCCCAATAATTTTTCCTGTTCAGAATGCTAAAAAAAACTATAACAGGCTGATATGGATAATAAAAAGACAGAGAAATATATATATTTTCCTTTGACTTGTAAATTGTAATAAAATTAGACAATGCTGTGTCTGGATATATCAATTAGCACCCGAAAAAAAAAGACCTCAGGTTTAACCTATAGTTTATATGTGATCTGTTTTCTGTCCTTTTTGGTCTGATTTTAAAGCCTCCAACTGAGAGTCCCTATTTTCTACACTTCATATTCCAGGTTTGGGTCTAAAAATGTCGGTTTTGAAATGTTGAAGGAAACAGGGCAAGATTCCAACACAGAATGGCCTCTGCTCGGCTGGCTCTGGCATCCTGCTTGTCCCTCGTCCCCAGTGCTTCACCATCGGCGGCTGTGCTTTCAGTCACCTCGCCCTGAAACTTTGGAACTCTCTCCCTCAATCCCTCTGCCTTAACCCCTTCTTCCCCATTTTCAGATCATGCCTGAAGACCTTCCTCTTTGACCCAGTCGCCTCTCCCCTTCTCCCCTCCTCCTGGCTCAGAGTCAGACCCCGCCACTGTGAAGCGCTCCGAGACACTACCCTGTGTGAAGGGTGCTAAATAACCGCAAGTTGTTGTTGTAAAGATTCCACGGCGCTATTCTAAAACAGAGGGGTGTTTCTCCCAGTGGCCTGGCCAACAATCTCCCAAAATACATATATATATTTTTAAATTGATCACTCACTCCATGGCTGTTTTTTTGTGGGTTATTGCTGCACGCAAATCGGCTTCGCTGCTGCATTTCGTCCACAAAAATGCACAGCCAATCCAATTTATAGTATATACTGTGAAGCGCTTTTAGACGTTTCAACGACGTGATAAGGTGCTGTATCAAATGCAAGGATTGTTATTGTTATTATTATTATTATTATTTGGATCCAGCTTAATTTTACAACGCACAGCTTGCTCAATTATGAAATGTAAAGTGGGAGGACTGATTTGCTTCATGTTTAATACTTGGCACTTAATGCAGCACCTCTAATATTGAGCACGCACGGTATTTTTTTTCTGTTAATAATAATAATAATCCTTGCATTTGATATAGCGCTTTTCACGTCGGGAGGACGTCCCAAAGCGCTTCACAGAACACACTGTAAAGTGAATTGACTGTATATTTGTGGGCGAACGCGGCAGCCAATTGCGGGCACAGCAATGTCCCACAGACATTCGTAGGTTGAAAATGACCGATTTATTATTGTTTGGGGTTTTGGAGGGATTATTGTGGCAGTTTGTGCCACAGACTGTATTGCAGTACATCAAATCGAGAGTTGTGATCCTTGAATCCAGGTATCTCGGTTCAGCTGCTGATCATCAAACTGCAGCAGTTTGTCACCTCCTGCAGACAGCTTCCCTTGAAGCGCCAGACGCTTCTTTCAAAGGGTCTTTCCTGGCAATGAATAACTACAACGCCAAACCCATCGTCTCGATTTTTGCATTTGAATTGACCAGCAATTCGTGAACGAAAACAGGCGGTGCAGACTGGGTGTGATCGCAATAACGTCTAATTCAGGCGATTCAGTCAAAACACCCATGTGCTTCAAGATAGATGTATTGCTATGTAAACTCGATGTAACCAAATCACATTGATGGAAAAAGGGTGTGTGGGGGGTGGGTGTGGGGGAGAAGGGGGGGGGGGGTATTTTTTTTTCTTTGCTGCCTAATTGGGATTTGCTGGTGAAATCTTTTAGCAACTGGAAACGTCCCTGTCGGTAACTTTGCTGGTTCTTTTCATCCCCCCACCGCACCCCATCCCACCCCTCCCAAAAAAAAATGCTCTCCATATATGCAAAGTCTTCTTCCAGTGATAAAAGTGTTATCGCTTTGGGAGTACACGCGGCAGAAAGCTATTGGTGAGGGGGCTGATGAGAGCAGAAACTTTTAGCTGATCTGGGGTACCAAAAACAAGGGGGTGGCGGCGGGGGGGGGGGGACACTCATTGAGGAGTGCAGTTTGCAGCGATCCACCCCCACCCCCACCCCACCCCATCCCACCCCATCCCTCAGCAGTGAATCTTTGCCGCTGCTTCGACGATGCACAGACCAGCAGCCGCTTTGCAGACGTGCATCGACCACCAGTGGGTGGCTCTGAAGACCCTGCGGCAGAGGCTGGAGAGCGAGCGATGCATTGGGCCGGACCAGCCCAGCCCGGACCAGCCCTGCCCGGCCACCCGCCACCCGCCGGGTCCTCCGCACAGCCGGCGGACCATTGCCCACATGGCCAGAGAGAGCAAACTGAGCCGCTTCGTGGACCTGACTTCCGAACTGACCGCCGTGGAGCAGCGCGGACTGTGCCCTTTGCCGGAGCCACACTTCTTCCCTGTGGAATTAAAGGTGAGAGGGGCATCTTGTGGGTAAGGGGAGGGAGGGAGGGGGAGAGGGGGTGGGGGGTGACACACAGGACAGGTCCTGAAAACTTCTACTTCCCATCGACGTGTACACCCACTTTATTGTCGCGCTCATCCTTAAAGCAGATGCGCGAAGAAATAATGGCAACTCTTTGCTGTTTAAAACACGGGAGTGCAAACCTCTTCGCTCACCTGTGTCACCGTTTGAGTGTACAGCTTTGGTAAATATCTCACTGCCAATATTAATAATCAAGAAAAACCTGACCGCCAATGTCAGATCGAGACACATAAATCAGCTCGCGCTGTGCATTTGATTCAACGCGTGTGTGGTGAATTGGCAAAAATTGGCAAATCCAATATTTGCATTTTGCTAATAGATCTTCTTGTTTATTTGATTTGTAGCTCAGCGTGGAGTTAAGAAACATCTGCGTTCGCTTGGCGACCAGGAAGGACGGCTTCCAACTTGATGGCGATCTGAAAGAGATCGAAGATTGTTTGATGAACATTGTCAACCAGCTGTTACTTTCGTTGTCTTTGTACAATTCGGAATCGCACCTGCAGGCTACTGAAATGCTGAAAGGCTTCCTTAAAAAGTTCCCAGATAGGAGAAATCATTTGGAATCATCGTTTTATTGCTCTTAGTGTAAGATAATGTGTTATTTGCCCCCAAAGCTTTGGAACTCTCTCTCCCCAATCCCCCCACCTGCCCCCTCCTTCCCCTTTCTTTAGATCGCTTCCTCTTCGACTGTGCTTACGGTCACCTCCTCTCTCCCCCCAGTTTGGGTTCCACCACTTTTAGATGCTCCGAGTTACTGCCCTGAGTGATGGATGCTGTATAAATGCAAGTTGCTGTTAGTTGGAAAGTCTGAGAGATCCTGCGGTTCAAACAATCTGAACAAGGAGGCCATCAATGTAAGGACATCATCACATGTACCTTTGGTGACATGCTGGAGCTGTTCCCAATGGATTATGCATCACTTTCAAATTCTTAAGAAATGCTTATCACCTTAGTGTTACTTATACTGTACTTCTTACAAGTCATTGCACTGTTTATGCATCTTTTGCCAATTCACCACACACGCATTGAAAAAAGGGTAAGATTTTGTATTAATTTAATTCTGCAGGCATTCATAAAGTATCCTTTTTTCTATGCTAGTTCAGCTGAAATTAATGTCATGCAAACACAAAATAAATAATTTGACATTGTGTGTGTGAGGAAATATAATTGTGCAACTTGTTTTTATTAGATATGCTTTGGACTGAGTAAAATCTGCTGGGAACAGTCAATCTTAGATATGCTACTGTTCACTTTAGATGGAGAGATATCAGCACACTTGTATATTGCTCAGAAATGACACTAACAATGTGATCACTCAAACCTAGAATATTTTAAAGAATACCCAAGACCCTGCATATCTGGAAAAGTAAGGCATAGCTTTACTGCCCCCCCCAGAGTGACAACTCCATCCCACCCCCCCCAAAAAAAAAATGCTCTCCATATATGCAAAGTCTTCTTCCAGTGATAAAAGTGTTATCGCTTTGGGTGTACACGCGGCAGAAAGCTATTGGTGAGGGGGCTGATGAGAGCAGAAACTTTTAGCTGATCTGGGGTACCAAAAACAAGGGGGTGGCGGTGGGGGGGGGGCACTCATTGAGGAGTGCAGTTTGCAGCGATCCACACCCACCCCCACCCCACCCACATGCCCCCACCATCCCACCCCATCCCTCAGCAGTGAATCTTTGCCGCTGCTTCGACGATGCACAGACCAGCAGCCGCTTTGCAGACGTGCATCGACCACCAGTGGGTGGCTCTGAAGACCCTGCGGCAGAGGCTGGAGAGCGAGCGATGCATTGGTCCGGACCAGCCCTGCCCGGACCAGCCCTGCCCGGCCACCCGCCACCCGCCGGGTCCTCCGCACAGCCGGCGG
This sequence comes from Callorhinchus milii, assembly GCF_018977255.1. Taxonomy (NCBI): domain Eukaryota; kingdom Metazoa; phylum Chordata; class Chondrichthyes; order Chimaeriformes; family Callorhinchidae; genus Callorhinchus; species Callorhinchus milii. The sequence continues at coordinate 15,352,381 of NW_024704745.1, read as the reverse complement.
ACCATTGCCCACATGGCCAGAGAGAGCAAACTGAGCCGCTTCGTGGACCTGACTTCCGAACTGACCGCCGTGGAGCAGCGCGGACTGTGCCCTTTGCCGGAGCCACACTTCTTCCCTGTGGAATTAAAGGTGAGAGGGCATCTTGTGGGTAAGGAGAGGGAGGGAGGGGGGAGGGGAGAGGGGGTGGGGGGTGACACGACAGGTCCTGAAAACTTCTACTTCCCATCGACGTGTACACCCACTTTATTGTCGCGCTCATCCTTAAAGCAGATGCGCGAAGAAATAATGGCAACTCTTTGCTGTTTAAAACGAGGGAGTGCAAACCTCTTCGCTCACCTGTGTCACCGTTTGAGTGTACAGCTTTGGTAAATATCTCACTGCCAATATTAATAATCAAGAAAAACCTGACCGCCAATGTCAGATCGAGACACATAAATCAGCTTGCGCTGTGCATTTGATTTTTTTCAATGTGTGTGTGGTGAATTGGCAAAAATTGGCAAATCCAATATTTGCATTTTGCTAATATATCTTCTTGTTTAATTGTTTATTGTTTATTACAAGGCCATTCACGGCCTTGCTCCCTCCTATCTCTCCGACCTACTATCCCCCTACCTACCTGCCCGTACCCTCCGTTCCTCTGGCTCCGGTCTGCTCCACGTCCCCCGCCCCAACCGCCCTACCATCGGTGGTTGGGCCTTCAGCCTCTCAGCCCCCAGGCTCTGGAACTCCATCCCCCAGTGCCTTCGCCTTGCTTCCTCCCTTTCCTCCTTCAAGGCCGGTCTCAAAACCTTTCTCTTTGACCGAGCCTTCAGCTCCCCTCTCGACTCTCTTCCCCTCCTCGCTCCCTCCCTTCCCTCCCCTCACCCTGACCATTACCCCCCCTCCTCCCTCCCTCCCCTCCCCTCCCCCTGACCATTTCCCCCTCCTCGCTCCCTCCCTTCCCTCCCCTCACCCTGACCATTTCCCCCCTGCTCGGGTCATGACCCAACTGTGCAGCGCCTTGGGACGTCCTCCTGACGTGAAAGGCGCTTTATAAATGGAATCTTGTTGTTGTTGTTGTTGTTGTTTGTAGCTCAGCGTGGAGTTAAGAAACATCTGCGTTCGCTTGGCGACCAGGAAGGACGGCTTCCAACTTGATGGCGATCTGAAAGAGATCGAAGATTGTTTGATGAACATTGTCAACCAGCTGTTACTTTCGTTGTCTTTGTACAATTCGGAATCGCACCTGCAGGCTACTGAAATGCTGAAAGGCTTCCTTAAAAAGTTCCCAGATAGGAGAAATCATTTGGAATCGTCGTTTTATTGCTCTTAGTGTAAGATAATGTGTTATTTGCCCCCAAAGCTTTGGAACTCTCTCTCCCCAATCCCCCCACCTGCCCCCTCCTTCCCCTTTCTTTAGATCGCTTCCTCTTCGACTGTGCTTACGGTCACCTCCTCTCTCCCCCCAGTTTGGGTTCCGCCACTTTTAGATGCTCCGAGTTACTGCCCTGAGTGATGGATGCTATATAAATGCAAGTTGCTGTTAGTTGGAAAGTCTGAGAGATCCTGAGGTTCAAACAATCTGAACAAGGAGGCCATCAATGTAAGGACATCATCACATGTACCTTTGGTGACATGCTGGAGCTGTTCCCAATGAATTATGCATCACTTTCAAATTCTTAAGAAATGCTTATCACCTTAGTGTTACTTATACTGTACTTCTTACAAGTCATTGCACTGTTTATGCAACTTTTGCCAATTCACCACACACACATTGAAAAAAGGGTAAGATTTTGTATTAATTTAATTCTGCAGGCATTCATAAAGTATCCTTTTTTCTATGCTAGTTCAGCTGAAATTAATGTCATGCAAACACAAAATAAATAATTTGACATTGTGTGTGTGAGGAAATATAATTGTGCAACTTGTTTTTATTAGATATGCTTTGGACTGAGTAAAATCTGCTGGGAACAGTCAATCTTAGATATGCTACTGTTCACTTTAGTTGGAGAGATATCAGCACACTTGTATATTGCTCAGAAATGACACTAACAATGTGATCACTCAAACCTAGAATATTTTAAAGAATACCCAAGACCCTGCATATCTGGAAAAGTAAGGCATAGCTTTGTACGGTTTGGCCATTTCTGTGTCTAATAACATATTCACCCAATCCCAAAAGTACAGCATTAGCGAGACAAAATATGTGTTGAATTCAGGACCAAATGTTTGTTGTGTATTCAGGGTAATTGATAACATAATATTGCTACTACACTACCAAACAGCCTTTAATAGCACTGTAAAGAATGTGGAAATCAGAAACAGGATAATATCACTGGTGAAGCAAATTGTTAAACAGTTTGTACTACAAGTGCTGGGATACAGACACATCCTACATTTTCCTACATGGAATTAATAACGTGGAAATGGAGACAGTTGTGTGTGATGGATAGGAACTTAGTTGGGAAGCTGAATTTTGGTGATAAAATGGACAGTCTCTAATTAGAAGGCAGTGAAGAAGGGAAGTGCAGGGAGAAAAGAGTTTCTCCCGGTATCCTGGCCAAAATTCCCAGACAAAATTGATCATTCACCTCATGGCTGTTTATGGGATGTTAGATGTGACAAATTGGCTACTGTGTTTTTCTACAAAATAATCATTTTCACAACGCTTTAAGTAACTCATGTAAAGCACTTTGAGCCATCTTCCTGATATGAACAGCGCCATAACAAAAGCAAGGATTATTATTTATTATAGTGACAAGTGGTGTCCCAGGAATCAGTGTTTCATCCCCAGCTCCTCCCACTGTGTAGAAACATACGATGTTCTAGCAGACCATTCAGTCATCAAGTTTGTGCGAGGACTGAATTTAGACTAGTAATTGGTGAAAGGAGCACTGAGATTAACTGTCCCAGTTGCTGTTCTGTCTATATCAATTCAGTCTGTCTGCAATCTTTGCTTATACACCTTTGTGCTGGCCCTTTATCCATTAGGTCATCAGGGAAGCTTGAGAACAACTCTTTGTAACATTAAAGAACGGTCCTTTGAAATCTTGCGACTTTTCAATGGATTGCCCAAGTACGCTCAAAGGGCAGCCAATGCAAACTAATATGCATCTGAGCCTATCTGCTCAAGGTGATGAGTAAGCACAAATTGGATCTTGCTTCACACTTAAATGATCACTGCGTTGCTAAAATCCAAGATATGATACCAACAACCTTGTTCATTAATCTCTAATCCCCACAGTTTTGGAAGGCAAAGAGGCTTTCTTTATGTATTAATCCATGACTGTTTGTAGGACACTGCTGTGCGCAATTGGCTGCCTCGTTTCACCCGCAAAACATACAGTCAATTCACTTTACAGTATATTTTGTGAAGTACTTTGAGAATGATAAGGTGCTGTATCAAATGCAATGCATTATTAATACATTATTATTTTTAACTAAATATACAGAAAGAGATAGCGATGTGACTGACTGTGAAAGAGAGAGTGAGTGAGGGAAAAGAGAATGAAAAATGAGAAAGAACAAATGAATATAGCTCACAATTTGCAGGAGACAGACAAAATTAAAAGATAAAGCCTCATGAAAGAGACACACACATTCTCACACATAGGCAGAGTGATGGGAGTTGGACAGGAATTGAAGGAAGAAAGACATATGGAGATTATCAGAAGACAATAAACTCATCACCAAACAGAATACAGTGATGCCTGCTACTAACAATTCCCTCCAATAAACCTTCATTCCCAGCTAAGTACTCCCCCTATTGCCTGACCTAGGATGGACATCAATACAGGTTTAGAATAATAATCTTTACATGAGATATATTGTCTATAATGTAACCCTCTATAGTGTAAGCTTAATTCACCCGTTCTTCACATCCAGGCTTGACTATGCCAACTCCCTGCTTGTCAGCCATCCCAACTTTTCCCTCCACAAACTGCAAATCATCCGGAACTCTGCAGCTCATGTCTGTTGAATACTCAATTGGGATCAATTAACAGGAGCCAATGAAAGAAAGTATAAAAGGATACTGGGAGTGAGAACAAAGAATGTGTGATGTAAAGTGGTGCTTTACTGAGAGTTTGGAAAGACAAAATAAAGAAGCAACTAACACACCTGTAACTTGGATTGAGTTATTACTGGAGGGCAGTTGGTAGCCTTAGAACTAAACGCCACAGATCCTCAGAGAGGTTAGAAAACAGAGGGAAATGCAATGAATTTCCAGTACTTAAATGCAAACCTTACAGCGCCTCCACACACACACACACCCCCAGTGTCCGGGGTCCCCCCCCAGTGTCCGGGGTCCCCCCCCAGTGTCCGGGGGTCCCCCCCCCAGTGTCCGGGGGTCCCCCCCCAGTGTCCGGGGGTCCCCCCCCAGTGTCCGGGGGTCCCCCCCCCAGTGTCCGGGGGTCCCCCCCCCAGTGTCCGGGGGTCCCCCCCCCAGTGTCCGGGGGTCCCCCCCCAGTGTCCGGGGGTCCCCCCCCAGTGTCCGGGGGTCCCCCCCCCAGTGTCCGGGGGTCCCCCCCCCCAGTGTCCGGGGGTCCCCCCCCCAGTGTCCGGGGGTCCCCCCCAGTGTCCGGGGGTCCCCACCCGCTGTCCGTCTGTGGCGCTGCTCTCTCTGTGTTACCCATTGGGGTTCTCGCTGCGGAGAGGATCACAACAGCGTCTCTCCCACTCACAGCGTTGCACCGAGTGCAGGAGAAGGGGGGGGGGGGCACCAGGAAATCCGCCCCGCCCCGCCCTCCCTGCCAGTCACCCGCCCCGCCCTCCCTGCCAGTCACCCGCCCCGCCCTCCCTGCCAGTCACCCGCCCCGCCCCGCCCTACCTGCCAGTCACCCGCCCCGCCCTCCCTGCCAGTCACCCGCCCCGCCCCGCCCTCCCTGCCAGTCACCCGCCCCGCCCTCCCTGCCAGTCACCCGCCCCGCCCTCCCTGCCAGTCACCCGCCCCGCCCCGCCCTCCCTGCCAGTCACCCGCCCCGCCCTCCCTGCCAGTCACCCGCCCCGCCCTCCCTGCCAGTCACCCGCCCCGCCCCGCGAGTTACCCGCCCCGCCCCGACACGCCCTCCCTGCCAATCACCCCACCCCTGGGCCGGTCCCTGCCAGGGCCGGTCCCTGCCAGGGCCGGTCCCTGCCAGGGCCGGTCCCTGCCAGGGCCGGTCCCTGCCAGGGCCGGTCCCTGCAGGGCAGGTCCCTGCAGGGCAGGTCCCTGCAGGGCCGGTCCCTGCAGGGCAGGTCCGGGGGTCCCGCCAGGGCAGGTCCCTGCAGGGCCGGTCCCTGCAGGGCGGCAGGTCCCTGCAGGGCAGGTCCCTGCAGGGCAGGTCCCTGCAGGGCAGGTCCCTGCAGGGCAGGTCCCTGCAGGGCAGGTCCCTGCAGGGCCGGTCCCTGCAGGGCAGGTCCCTGCAGGGCAGGTCCCTGCAGGGCCGGTCCCTGCCAGGGCCGGTCCCTGCCAGGGCCGGTCCCTGCCAGGGCCGGTCCCTGCCAGGGCCGGTCCCTGCCAGGGCCGGTCCCTGCCAGGGCCGGTCCCTGCCAGGGCCGGTCCCTGCCAGGGCCGGTCCCTGCCAGGGCCGGTCCCTGCGGTCCCTGCCAGGGCCGGTCCCTGCCAGGGCCGGTCCCGCCAGGCCGGTCCCTGCCAGGGCCGGTCCCTGCCAGGGCCGGTCCCTGCCAGGGCCGGTCCCTGCCAGGGCCGGTCCCTGCCAGGGCCGGTCCCTGCCAGGGCCGGTCCCTGCCAGGGCCGGTCCCTGCCAGGGCCGGTCCCTGCCAGGGCCGGTCCCTGCCAGGGCCGGTCCCTGCCAGGGCCGGTCCCTGCCAGGGCCGGTCCCTGCCAGGGCCGGTCCCTGCCAGGGCCGGTCCCTGCCAGGGCCGGTCCCTGCCAGGGCCGGTCCCTGCCAGGGCCGGTCCCTGCCAGGGCCGGTCCCTGCCAGGGCCGGTCCCTGCCAGGGCCGGTCCCTGCCAGGGCCTGGCACTTAATGCAGCACCTCTAATATTTAGCACGCACGGTATTTTTTTTCTGTTAATAATAATAATAATCCTTGCATTTGATATAGCGCTTTTCACGTCGGGAGGACATCCCAAAGTGCTTCACAGAACACACTGTAAAGTGAATTGACTGTATATTTGTGGGCGAACGCGGCAGCCAAGTGCGGGCACAGCAATGTCCCACAGACAATCGTAGGTTGAAAATGACCGATTTATTATTGTTTGGGGTTTTGGAGGGATTATTGTGGCAGTTTGTGCCACAGAGTGTATTGCAGTACATCAAATCGAGAGTTGTGATCCTTGCATCCAGGTATCTCGGTTCAGCTGCTGATCATCAAACTGCAGCAGTTTATCACCTCCTGCAGACAGCTTCCCTTGAAGCGCCAGACGCTTCTTTCAAAGGGTCTTTCCTGGCAATGAATAAGTACAACGCCAAAGCCATCGTCTCGATTTTTGCATTTGAATTGACCAGCAATTCGTGAACGAAAACAGGCGGTGCAGACTGGGTGTGATCGCAATAACGTCTAATTCAGGCGATTCAGTCAAAACACCCATGTGCTTCAAGATAGATGTATTGCTATGTAAACTCGATGTAACCAAATCTCATTGATGGAAAATGTGTGTGTGGGGGGTGGGTGTGGGGGAGAAGGGGGGGGGGGGGGGGTATTTTGTTTCTTTGCTGCCTAATTGGGATTTGCTGGTGAAATCTTCTAGCAACTGGAAACCTCCCTGTCGGTAACTTTGCTGGTTCTTTTCATCCCCCCACCCCACCCCATCCCACCCCACCCCCCAACCACAAAAAAAATGCTCTCCATGTATGCAAAGTCTTCTTCCAGTGATAAAAGTGTTATTACGCCGAGGTTCCTGACTGGCTTTGAGAGGTGGAGAGTGTAGCCTTGGAAGCTGATGGTGTCAGCGCCTGAGGTGCGGAGGCGCTGACGTGAGCCAATCAGGAGGGCCTCGGTTTTTCGCACGTTGAGCTGAAGAAAGTTGTCTCTCGTCCAGGACTCGATGTCGGACAGGCAGGCTGTCAGGACATCAGTGGTCGTGGAGTTGAGAGGAGAGGAGGAAAGGTAGAGTTGGGTGTCATCCGCATACATGTGGAAGTTAACTCCATGTCTGCGGATGATGTCACCGAGGGGGAGCATATAGAGGGTGAAGAGGAGGGGACCCAGGATAGAGCCCTGAGGGACACCACATGAGACAGTGCGGGGGGTGGAGGAGCAAGGGCCGGTCCCTGCAAGGGCCGGTCCCTGCAAGGGCCTGGCACTTAATGCAGCACCTCTAATATTTAGCACGCACGGTATTTTTTTTCTGTTAATAATAATAATAATCCTTGCATTTGATATAGCGCTTTTCACGTCGGAAGGACGTCCCAAAGCGCTTCACAGTACACACTGTAAAGTGAATTGACTGTATATTTGTGGGCGAACGCGGCAGCCAAGTGCGGGCACAGCAATGTCCCACAGACAATCGTAGGTTGAAAATGACCGATTTATTATTGTTTGGGGTTTTGGAGGGATTATTGTGGCAGTTTGTGCCACAGAGTGTATTGCAGTACATCAAATCGAGAGTTGTGATCCTTGCATCCAGGTATCTCGGTTCAGCTGCTGATCATCAAACTGCAGCAGTTTATCACCTCCTGCAGACAGCTTCCCTTGAAGCGCCAGACGCTTCTTTCAAAGGGTCTTTCCTGGCAATGAATAAGTACAACGCCAAAGCCATCGTCTCGATTTTTGCATTTGAATTGACCAGCAATTCGTGAACGAAAACAGGCGGTGCAGACTGGGTGTGATCGCAATAACGTCTAATTCAGGCGATTCAGTCAAAACACCCATGTGCTTCAAGATAGATGTATTGCTATGTAAACTCGATGTAACCAAATCTCATTGATGGAAAATGTGTGTGTGGGGGGTGGGTGTGGGGGAGAAGGGGGGGGGGGGTATTTTGTTTCTTTGCTGCCTAATTGGGATTTGCTGGTGAAATCTTCTAGCAACTGGAAACCTCCCTGTCGGAAACTTTGCTGGTTCTTTTCATCCCCCCACCCCACCCCATCCCACCCCACCCCCCAACCACAAAAAAAATGCTCTCCATGTATGCAAAGTCTTCTTCCAGTGATAAAAGTGTTATTACGCCGAGGTTCCTGACTGGCTTTGAGAGGTGGAGAGTGTAGCCTTGGAAGCTGATGGTGTCAGCGCCTGAGGTGCGGAGGCGCTGACGTGAGCCAATCAGGAGGGCCTCGGTTTTTCGCACGTTGAGCTGAAGAAAGTTGTCTCTCGTCCAGGACTCGATGTCGGACAGGCAGGCTGTCAGGACATCAGTGGTCGTGGAGTTGAGAGGAGAGGAGGAAAGGTAGAGTTGGGTGTCATCCGCATACATGTGGAAGTTAACTCCATGTCTGCGGATGATGTCACCGAGGGGGAGCATATAGAGGGTGAAGAGGAGGGGACCCAGGATAGAGCCCTGAGGGACACCACATGAGACAGTGCGGGGGGTGGAGGAGCAAGGGCCGGTCCCTGCAAGGGCCGGTCCCTGCAAGGGCCTGGCACTTAATGCAGCACCTCTAATATTTAGCACGCACGGTATTTTTTTTCTGTTAATAATAATAATAATCCTTGCATTTGATATAGCGCTTTTCACGTCGGAAGGACGTCCCAAAGCGCTTCACAGTACACACTGTAAAGTGAATTGACTGTATATTTGTGGGCGAACGCGGCAGCCAAGTGCGGGCACAGCAATGTCCCACAGACAATCGTAGGTTGAAAATGACCGATTTATTATTGTTTGGGGTTTTGGAGGGATTATTGTGGCAGTTTGTGCCACAGAGTGTATTGCAGTACATCAAATCGAGAGTTGTGATCCTTGCATCCAGGTATCTCGGTTCAGCTGCTGATCATCAAACTGCAGCAGTTTATCACCTCCTGCAGACAGCTTCCCTTGAAGCGCCAGACGCTTCTTTCAATGGGTCTTTCCTGGCAATGAATAACGACAACGCCAAAGCCATCGTCTCGATTTTTGCATTTGAATTGACCAGCAATTCGTGAACGAAAACAGGCGGTGCAGACTGGGTGTGATCGCAATAACGTCTAATTCAGGCGATTCAGTCAAAACACCCATGTGCTTCAAGATAGATGTATTGCTATGTAAACTCGATGTAACCAAATCTCATTGATGGAACATGTGTGTGTGGGGGGTGGGTGTGGGGGAGAAGGGGGGGGGGGTATTTTTTTCTTTGCTGCCTAATTGGGATTTGCTGGTGAAATCTTCTAGCAACTGGAAACCTCCCTGTCGGTAACTTTGCTGGTTCTTTTCATCCCCCCACCCCACCCCACCCCATCCCACCCCCAACCCCACAAAAAAAATGCTCTCCATATATGCAAAGTCTTCTTCCAGTGATAAAAGTGTTATCGCTTTGGGTGTACACGCGGCAGAAAGCTATTGGTGAGGGGGCTGATGAGAGCAGAAACTTTTAGCTGATCTGGGGTACCAAAAACAAGGGGGTGGCGGGGGGGACACTCATTGAGGAGTGCAGTTTGCAGCGATCCACCCCCACCCCCCACCACCCCCACCCCATCCCTCAGCAGTGAATCTTTGCCGCTGCTTCGACGATGCACAGACCAGCAGCCGCTTTGCAGACGTGCATCGACCACCAGTGGGCGGCTCTGAAGACCCTGCGGCAGAGGCTGGAGAGCGAGCGATGCATTGGCCCGGACCAGCCCTGCCCGGACCAGCCCAGCCCGGCCACCCGCCACCCGCCGGGTCCTCCGCACAGCCGGCGGACCATTGCCCACATGGCCAGAGAGAGCAAACTGAGCCGCTTCGTGGACCTGACTTCCGAACTGACCGCCGTGGAGCAGCGCGGACTGTGCCCTTTGCCGGAGCCACACTTCTTCCCTGTGGAATTAAAGGTGAGAGGGGCATCTTGTGGGTAAGGGGAGGGAGGGAGGGAGGGAGGGAGGGGGAGAGGGGGTGGGGGGTGACACACAGGACAGGTCCGGAAAACTTCTACTTCCCATCGACGTGTACACCCACTTTATTGTCGCGCTCATCGTTAAAGCAGATGCGCGAAGACATAATGGCAACTCTTTGCTGTTTAAAACGAGGGAGTGCAAACCTCTTCGCTCACCTGTGTCACCGTTTGAGTGTACAGCTTTGGTAAATATCTCACTGCCAATATTAATAATCAAGAAAAACCTGACCGCCAATGTCAGATCGAGACACATAAATCAGCTCGCGCTGTGCATTTGATTTTTTTCAATGTGTGTGTGGTGAATTGGCAAAAATTGGCAAATCCAATATTTGCATTTTGCTAATATATCTTCTTGTTTATTTGTTTATTGTTTATTACAAGGCCATTCACGGCCTTGCTCCCTCCTATCTCTCCGACCTACTATCCCCCTACCTACCTGCCCGTACCCTCCGTTCCTCTGGCTCCGGTCTGCTCCACGTCCCCCGCCCCAACCGCCCTACCATCGGTGGTCGGGCCTTCAGCCTCTCAGCCCCCAGGCTCTGGAACTCCATCCCCCAGTGCCTTCGCCGCCTCCTCCCTTTCCTCCTTCAAGGCCGGTCTCAAAACCTTTCTCTTTGACCGAGCCTTCAGCTCCCCTCTCGACTCTCTTCCCCCTCCTCGCTCCCTCCCTTCCCTCCCCTCACCCTGACCATTTCCCCCCTCCTCGCTCCCTCCCTTCCCTCCCCTCACCCTGACCATTTCCCCCCAACGCTCCCCCTTCCCTCCCCTCACCCTGACCATTTCCCCCCTGCTCGGGTCATGACCCAACTGTGCAGCGCCTTGGGACGTCCTCCTGACGTGAAAGGCGCTTTATAAATGGAATCTTGTTGTTGTTGTTGTTGTTGATTTGTAGCTCAGCGTGGAGTTAAGAAACATCTGCGTTCGCTTGGCGACCAGGAAGGACGGCTTCCAACTTGATGGCGATCTGAAAGAGATCGAAGATTGTTTGATGAACATTGTCAACCAGCTGTTACTTTCGTTGTCTTTGTACAATTCGGAATCGCACCTGCAGGCTACTGAAATGCTGAAAGGCTTCCTTAAAAAGTTCCCAGATAGGAGAAATCATTTGGAATCGTCGTTTTATTGCTCTTAGTGTAAGATAATGTGTTATTTGCCCCCAAAGCTTTGGAACTCTCTCTCCCCAATCCCCCCACCTGCCCCCTCCTTCCCCTTTCTTTAGATGGCTTCCTCTTCGACTGTGCTTACGGTCACCTCCTCTCTCCCCCCAGTTTGGGTTCCGCCACTTTTAGATGCTCCGAGTTACTGCCCTGAGTGATGGATGCTGTATAAATGCAAGTTGCTGTTAGTTGGAAAATCTGAGAGATCCTGAGGTTCAAACAATCTGAACAAGGAGGCCATCAATGTAAGGACATCATCACATGTAACTTTGGTGACATGCTGGAGCTGTTCCCAATGAATTATGCATCACTTTCAAATTCTTAAGAAATGCTTATCACCTTAGTGTTACTTATACTGTACTTCTTACAAGTCATTGCACTGTTTATGCAACTTTTGCCAATTCACCACACACACATTGAAAAAAGGGTAAGATTTTGTATTAATTTAATTCTGCAGGCATTCATAAAGTATCCTTTTTTCTATGCTAGTTCAGCTGAAATTAATGTCATGCAAACACAAAATAAATAATTTGACATTGTGTGTGTGAGGAAATATAATTGTGCAACTTGTTTTTATTAGATATGCTTTGGAATGAGTAAAATCTGCTGGGAACAGTCAATCTTAGATATGCTACTGTTCACTTTAGATGGAGAGATATCAGCACACTTGTATATTGCTCAGAAATGACACTAACAATGTGATCACTCAAACCTAGAATATTTTAAAGAATACCCAAGACCCTGCATATCTGGAAAAGTAAGGCATAGCTTTGTACGGTTTGGCCATTTCTGTGTCTAATAACATATTCACCCAATCCCAAAAGTACAGCATTAGCGAGACAAGATATGTGTTGAATTCAGGACCGAATGTTTGTTGTGTGATTCAGGGTAATTGATAACATAATATTGCTACTACACTACCAAACAGCCTTTAATAGCACTGTAAAGAATGTGGAAATCAGAAACAGGATAATATCACTGGTGAAGCAAATTGTTAAACAGTTTGTACTACAAGTGCTGGGATACAGACACATCCTACATTTTCCTACATGGAATTAATAACGTGGAAATGGAGACAGTTGTGTGTGATGGATAGGAACTTAGTTGGGAAGCTGAATTTTGGTGATAAAATGGACAGTCTCTAATTAGAAGGCAGTGAAGAAGGGAAGTGCAGGGAGAAAAGAGTTTCTCCCGGTATCCTGGCCAAAATTCCCAGACAAAATTGATCATTCACCTCATGGCTGTTTATGGGATGTTAGATGTGACAAATTGGCTACTGTGTTTTTCTACAAAATAATCATTTTCACAACGCTTTAAGTAACTCATGTAAAGCACTTTGAGCCATCTTCCTGATATGAACAGCGCCATAACAAAAGCAAGGATAATTATTTATTATAGTGACAAGTGGTGTCCCAGGAATCAGTGTTTCATCCCCAGCTCCTCCCACTGTGTAGAAACATACGATGTTCTAGCAGACCATTCAGTCATCAAGTTTGTGCGAGGACTGAATTTAGACTAGTAATTGGTGAAAGGAGCACTGAGATTAACTGTCCCAGTTGCTGTTCTGTCTATATCAATTCAGTCTGTCTGCAATCTTTGCTTATACACCTTTGTGCTGGCCCTTTATCCATTAGGTCATCAGGGAAGCTTGAGAACAACTCTTTGTAACATTAAAGAACGGTCCTTTGAAATCTTGCGACTTTTCAATGGATTGCCCAAGTACGCTCAAAGGGCAGCCAATGCAAACTAATATGCATCTGAGCCTATCTGCTCAAGGTGATGAGTAAGCACAAATTGGATCTTGCTTCACACTTAAATGATCACTGCGTTGCTAAAATCCAAGATATGATACCAACAACCTTGTTCATTAATCTCTAATCCCCACAGTTTTGGAAGGCAAAGAGGCTTTCTTTATGTATTAATCCATGACTGTTTGTAGGACACTGCTGTGCGCAATTGGCTGCCTCGTTTCACCCGCAAAACATACAGTCAATTCACTTTACAGTATATTTTGTGAAGTACTTTGAGAATGATAAGGTGCTGTATCAAATGCAATGCATTATTAATACATTATTATTTTTAACTAAATATACAGAAAGAGATAGCGATGTGACTGACTGTGAAAGAGAGAGTGAGTGAGGGAAAAGAGAATGAAAAATGAGAAAGAACAAATGAATATAGCTCACAATTTGCAGGAGACAGACAAAATTAAAAGATAAAGACTCATGAAAGAGACACACGCATTCTCACACATAGGCAGAGTGATGGGAGATGGACAGGAATTGAAGGAAGAAAGACATATGGAGATTATCAGAAGACAATAAACTCATCACCAAACAGAATACAGTTATGCCTGCTACTAACAATTCCCTCCAATAAACCTTCATTCCCAGCTAAGTACTCCTCCCTATTGCCTGACCTAGGATGGACATCAATACAGGTTTAGAATAATAATCTTTACATGAGATATATTGTCTATAATGTAACCCTCTATAGTGTAAGCTTAATTCACCCGTTCTTCACATCCAGGCTTGACTATGCCAACTCCCTGCTTGTCAGCCATCCCAACTTTTCCCTCCACAAACTGCAAATCATCCGGAACTCTGCAGCTCATGTCTGTTGAATACTCAATTGGGATCAATTAACAGGAGCCAATGAAAGAAAGTATAAAAGGATACTGGGAGTGAGAACAAAGAATGTGTGATGTAAAGTGGTGCTTTACTGAGAGTTTGGAAAGACAAAATAAAGAAGCAACTAACACACCTGTGACTTGGATTGAGTTATTACTGGAGGGCAGTTGGTAGCCTTAGAACTAAACGCCACAGATCCTCAGAGAGGTTAGAAAACAGAGGGAAATGCAATGAATTTCCAGTACTTAAATGCAAACCTTACAGCGCCTCCACACACACACACACCCCCAGTGTCCGGGGGTCCCCCCCCAGTGTCCGGGGGTCCCCCCCAGTGTCCGGGGGTCCCCACCCGCTGTCCGTCTGTGGCGCTGCTCTCTCTGTGTTACCCATTCGGGTTCTCGCTGCGGAGAGGATCACAACAGCGTCTCTCCCACTCACAGCGCTGCACCGAGTGCAGGAGGCGGGGGGGCACCAGGAAATCCGCCCCGCCCCGCCCTCCCTGCCAGTCACCGCCCGCCCGCCCCCTGCCAGTCACACCCGCCCCGCCCTCCCTGCCAGTCACCCGCCCCGCCCTCCCTGCCAGTCACCCGCCCCCCCGCCGCCCCGCCCGCCCCGCCTCCCTGCCAGTCACCCGCCCCGCCCCGCGAGTCACCGCCCCGCCCCGCCTCCCTGCCAATCACCCCACCCCTGCCATCACCCGGTCCCTGCAAGGGCCGGTCCCTGCAAGGGCCGGTCCCTGCAAGGGCCGGTCCCTGCAAGGGCCGGTCCCTGCAAGGGCCGGTCCCTGCAAGGGCCGGTCCCTGCAAGGGCCGGTCCCTGCAAGGGCCGGTCCCTGCAAGGGCCGGTCCCTGCAAGGGCCGGTCCCTGCAAGGGCCGGTCCCTGCAAGGGCCGGTCCCTGCAAGGGCCGGTCCCTGCAAGGGCCGGTCCCTGCAAGGGCCGGTCCCTGCAAGGGCCGGTCCCTGCAAGGGCCGGTCCCTGCAAGGGCCGGTCCCTGCAAGGGCCGGTCCCTGCAAGGGCCGGTCCCTGCAAGGGCCGGTCCCTGCAAGGGCCGGTCCCTGCAAGGGCCGGTCCCTGCAAGGGCCGGTCCCTGCAAGGGCCGGTCCCTGCAAGGGCCGGTCCCTGCAAGGGCCGGTCCCTGCAAGGGCCGGTCCCTGCAAGGGCCGGTCCCTGCAAGGGCCGGTCCCTGCAAGGGCCGGTCCCTGCAAGGGCCGGTCCCTGCAAGGGCCGGTCCCTGCAAGGGCCGGTCCCTGCAAGGGCCGGTCCCTGCAAGGGCCGGTCCCTGCAAGGGCCGGTCCCTGCAAGGGCCGGTCCCTGCAAGGGCCGGTCCCTGCAAGGGCCGGTCCCTGCAAGGGCCGGTCCCTGCAAGGGCCGGTCCCTGCAAGGGCCGGTCCCTGCAAGGGCCGGTCCCTGCAAGGGCCGGTCCCTGCAAGGGCCGGTCCCTGCAAGGGCCGGTCCCTGCAAGGGCCGGTCCCTGCAAGGGCCGGTCCCTGCAAGGGCCGGTCCCTGCAAGGGCCGGTCCCTGCAAGGGCCGGTCCCTGCAAGGGCCGGTCCCTGCAAGGGCCGGTCCCTGCAAGGGCCGGTCCCTGCAAGGGCCGGTCCCTGCAAGGGCCGGTCCCTGCAAGGGCCGGTCCCTGCAAGGGCCGGTCCCTGCAAGGGCCGGGTCCCTGCAAGGGCCGGTCCCTGCAAGGGCCGGTCCCTGCAAGGGCCGGTCCCTGCAAGGGCCGGTCCCTGCAAGGGCCGGTCCCTGCAAGGGCCGGTCCCTGCAAGGGCCGGTCCCTGCAAGGGCCGGTCCCTGCAAGGGCCGGTCCCTGCAAGGGCCGGTCCCTGCAAGGGCCGGTCCCTGCAAGGGCCGGTCCCTGCAAGGGCCGGTCCCTGCAAGGGCCGGTCCCTGCAAGGGCCGGTCCCTGCAAGGGCCGGTCCCTGCAAGGGCCGGTCCCTGCAAGGGCCGGTCCCTGCAAGGGCCCGGTCCCTGCAAGGGCCCGGTCCCTGCAAGGGCCCGGTCCCTGCAAGGGCCCGGTCCCTGCAAGGGCCCGGTCCCTGCAAGGGCCCGGTCCCTGCAAGGGCCCGGTCCCTGCAAGGGCCGGTCCCTGCAAGGGCCGGTCCCTGCAAGGGCCGGTCCCTGCAAGGGCCGGTCCCTGCAAGGGCCGGTCCCTGCAAGGGCCGGTCCCTGCAAGGGCCGGTCCCTGCAAGGGCCGGTCCCTGCAAGGGCCGGTCCCTGCAAGGGCCGGTCCCTGCAAGGGCCGGTCCCTGCAAGGGC
This sequence comes from Callorhinchus milii, assembly GCF_018977255.1. Classification (NCBI taxonomy): domain Eukaryota; kingdom Metazoa; phylum Chordata; class Chondrichthyes; order Chimaeriformes; family Callorhinchidae; genus Callorhinchus; species Callorhinchus milii. Next base: position 15,336,408 of record NW_024704745.1, on the reverse strand, counting down.
CGGTCCCTGCAAGGGCCGGTCCCTGCAAGGGCCGGTCCCTGCAAGGGCCGGTCCCTGCAAGGGCCGGTCCCTGCAAGGGCCGGTCCCTGCAAGGGCCGGTCCCTGCAAGGGCCGGTCCCTGCAAGGGCCGGTCCCTGCAAGGGCCGGTCCCTGCAAGGGCCGGTCCCTGCAAGGGCCGGTCCCTGCAAGGGCCGGTCCCTGCAAGGGCCGGTCCCTGCAAGGGCCGGTCCCTGCAAGGGCCGGTCCCTGCAAGGGCCGGTCCCTGCAAGGGCCGGTCCCTGCAAGGGCCGGTCCCTGCAAGGGCCGGTCCCTGCAAGGGCCGGTCCCTGCAAGGGCCGGTCCCTGCAAGGGCCGGTCCCTGCAAGGGCCGGTCCCTGCAAGGGCCGGTCCCTGCAAGGGCCGGTCCCTGCAAGGGCCGGTCCCTGCAAGGGCCGGTCCCTGCAAGGGCCGGTCCCTGCAAGGGCCGGTCCCTGCAAGGGCCGGTCCCTGCAAGGGCCGGTCCCTGCAAGGGCCGGTCCCTGCAAGGGCCGGTCCCTGCAAGGGCCGGTCCCTGCAAGGGCCGGTCCCTGCAAGGGCCGGTCCCTGCAAGGGCCGGTCCCTGCAAGGGCCGGTCCCTGCAAGGGCCGGTCCCTGCAAGGGCCGGTCCCTGCAAGGGCCGGTCCCTGCAAGGGCCGGTCCCTGCAAGGGCCGGTCCCTGCAAGGGCCGGTCCCTGCAAGGGCCGGTCCCTGCAAGGGCCGGTCCCTGCAAGGGCCGGTCCCTGCAAGGGCCGGTCCCTGCAAGGGCCGGTCCCTGCAAGGGCCGGTCCCTGCAAGGGCCGGTCCCTGCAAGGGCCGGTCCCTGCAAGGGCCGGTCCCTGCAAGGGCCGGTCCCTGCAAGGGCCGGTCCCTGCAAGGGCCGGTCCCTGCAAGGGCCGGTCCCTGCAAGGGCCGGTCCCTGCAAGGGCCGGTCCCTGCAAGGGCCGGTCCCTGCAAGGGCCGGTCCCTGCAAGGGCCGGTCCCTGCAAGGGCCGGTCCCTGCAAGGGCCGGTCCCTGCAAGGGCCGGTCCCTGCAAGGGCCGGTCCCTGCAAGGGCCGGTCCCTGCAAGGGCCGGTCCCTGCAAGGGCCGGTCCCTGCAAGGGCCGGTCCCTGCAAGGGCCGGTCCCTGCAAGGGCCGGTCCCTGCAAGGGCCGGTCCCTGCAAGGGCCGGTCCCTGCAAGGGCCGGTCCCTGCAAGGGCCGGTCCCTGCAAGGGCCGGTCCCTGCAAGGGCCGGTCCCTGCAAGGGCCGGTCCCTGCAAGGGCCGGTCCCTGCAAGGGCCGGTCCCTGCAAGGGCCGGTCCCTGCAAGGGCCGGTCCCTGCAAGGGCCGGTCCCTGCAAGGGCCGGTCCCTGCAAGGGCCGGTCCCTGCAAGGGCCGGTCCCTGCAAGGGCCGGTCCCTGCAAGGGCCGGTCCCTGCAAGGGCCGGTCCCTGCAAGGGCCGGTCCCTGCAAGGGCCGGTCCCTGCAAGGGCCGGTCCCTGCAAGGGCCGGTCCCTGCAAGGGCCGGTCCCTGCAAGGGCCGGTCCCTGCAAGGGCCGGTCCCTGCAAGGGCCGGTCCCTGCAAGGGCCGGTCCCTGCAAGGGCCGGTCCCTGCAAGGGCCGGTCCCTGCAAGGGCCGGTCCCTGCAAGGGCCGGTCCCTGCAAGGGCCGGTCCCTGCAAGGGCCGGTCCCTGCAAGGGCCGGTCCCTGCAAGGGCCGGTCCCTGCAAGGGCCGGTCCCTGCAAGGGCCGGTCCCTGCAAGGGCCGGTCCCTGCAAGGGCCGGTCCCTGCAAGGGCCGGTCCCTGCAAGGGCCGGTCCCTGCAAGGGCCGGTCCCTGCAAGGGCCGGTCCCTGCAAGGGCCGGTCCCTGCAAGGGCCGGTCCCTGCAAGGGCCGGTCCCTGCAAGGGCCGGTCCCTGCAAGGGCCGGTCCCTGCAAGGGCCGGTCCCTGCAAGGGCCGGTCCCTGCAAGGGCCGGTCCCTGCAAGGGCCGGTCCCTGCAAGGGCCGGTCCCTGCAAGGGCCGGTCCCTGCAAGGGCCGGTCCCTGCAAGGGCCGGTCCCTGCAAGGGCCGGTCCCTGCAAGGGCCGGTCCCTGCAAGGGCCGGTCCCTGCAAGGGCCGGTCCCTGCAAGGGCCGGTCCCTGCAAGGGCCGGTCCCTGCAAGGGCCGGTCCCTGCAAGGGCCGGTCCCTGCAAGGGCCGGTCCCTGCAAGGGCCGGTCCCTGCAAGGGCCGGTCCCTGCAAGGGCCGGTCCCTGCAAGGGCCGGTCCCTGCAAGGGCCGGTCCCTGCAAGGGCCGGTCCCTGCAAGGGCCGGTCCCTGCAAGGGCCGGTCCCTGCAAGGGCCGGTCCCTGCAAGGGCCGGTCCCTGCAAGGGCCGGTCCCTGCAAGGGCCGGTCCCTGCAAGGGCCGGTCCCTGCAAGGGCCGGTCCCTGCAAGGGCCGGTCCCTGCAAGGGCCGGTCCCTGCAAGGGCCGGTCCCTGCAAGGGCCGGTCCCTGCAAGGGCCGGTCCCTGCAAGGGCCGGTCCCTGCAAGGGCCGGTCCCTGCAAGGGCCGGTCCCTGCAAGGGCCGGTCCCTGCAAGGGCCGGTCCCTGCAAGGGCCGGTCCCTGCAAGGGCCGGTCCCTGCAAGGGCCGGTCCCTGCAAGGGCCGGTCCCTGCAAGGGCCGGTCCCTGCAAGGGCCGGTCCCTGCAAGGGCCGGTCCCTGCAAGGGCCGGTCCCTGCAAGGGCCGGTCCCTGCAAGGGCCGGTCCCTGCAAGGGCCGGTCCCTGCAAGGGCCGGTCCCTGCAAGGGCCGGTCCCTGCAAGGGCCGGTCCCTGCAAGGGCCGGTCCCTGCAAGGGCCGGTCCCTGCAAGGGCCGGTCCCTGCAAGGGCCGGTCCCTGCAAGGGCCGGTCCCTGCAAGGGCCGGTCCCTGCAAGGGCCGGTCCCTGCAAGGGCCGGTCCCTGCAAGGGCCGGTCCCTGCAAGGGCCGGTCCCTGCAAGGGCCGGTCCCTGCAAGGGCCGGTCCCTGCAAGGGCCGGTCCCTGCAAGGGCCGGTCCCTGCAAGGGCCGGTCCCTGCAAGGGCCGGTCCCTGCAAGGGCCGGTCCCTGCAAGGGCCGGTCCCTGCAAGGGCCGGTCCCTGCAAGGGCCGGTCCCTGCAAGGGCCGGTCCCTGCAAGGGCCGGTCCCTGCAAGGGCCGGTCCCTGCAAGGGCCGGTCCCTGCAAGGGCCGGTCCCTGCAAGGGCCGGTCCCTGCAAGGGCCGGTCCCTGCAAGGGCCGGTCCCTGCAAGGGCCGGTCCCTGCAAGGGCCGGTCCCTGCAAGGGCCGGTCCCTGCAAGGGCCGGTCCCTGCAAGGGCCGGTCCCTGCAAGGGCCGGTCCCTGCAAGGGCCGGTCCCTGCAAGGGCCGGTCCCTGCAAGGGCCGGTCCCTGCAAGGGCCGGTCCCTGCAAGGGCCGGTCCCTGCAAGGGCCGGTCCCTGCAAGGGCCGGTCCCTGCAAGGGCCGGTCCCTGCAAGGGCCGGTCCCTGCAAGGGCCGGTCCCTGCAAGGGCCGGTCCCTGCAAGGGCCGGTCCCTGCAAGGGCCGGTCCCTGCAAGGGCCGGTCCCTGCAAGGGCCGGTCCCTGCAAGGGCCGGTCCCTGCAAGGGCCGGTCCCTGCAAGGGCCGGTCCCTGCAAGGGCCGGTCCCTGCAAGGGCCGGTCCCTGCAAGGGCCGGTCCCTGCAAGGGCCGGTCCCTGCAAGGGCCGGTCCCTGCAAGGGCCGGTCCCTGCAAGGGCCGGTCCCTGCAAGGGCCGGTCCCTGCAAGGGCCGGTCCCTGCAAGGGCCGGTCCCTGCAAGGGCCGGTCCCTGCAAGGGCCGGTCCCTGCAAGGGCCGGTCCCTGCAAGGGCCGGTCCCTGCAAGGGCCGGTCCCTGCAAGGGCCGGTCCCTGCAAGGGCCGGTCCCTGCAAGGGCCGGTCCCTGCAAGGGCCGGTCCCTGCAAGGGCCGGTCCCTGCAAGGGCCGGTCCCTGCAAGGGCCGGTCCCTGCAAGGGCCGGTCCCTGCAAGGGCCGGTCCCTGCAAGGGCCGGTCCCTGCAAGGGCCGGTCCCTGCAAGGGCCGGTCCCTGCAAGGGCCGGTCCCTGCAAGGGCCGGTCCCTGCAAGGGCCGGTCCCTGCAAGGGCCGGTCCCTGCAAGGGCCGGTCCCTGCAAGGGCCGGTCCCTGCAAGGGCCGGTCCCTGCAAGGGCCGGTCCCTGCAAGGGCCGGTCCCTGCAAGGGCCGGTCCCTGCAAGGGCCGGTCCCTGCAAGGGCCGGTCCCTGCAAGGGCCGGTCCCTGCAAGGGCCGGTCCCTGCAAGGGCCGGTCCCTGCAAGGGCCGGTCCCTGCAAGGGCCGGTCCCTGCAAGGGCCGGTCCCTGCAAGGGCCGGTCCCTGCAAGGGCCGGTCCCTGCAAGGGCCGGTCCCTGCAAGGGCCGGTCCCTGCAAGGGCCGGTCCCTGCAAGGGCCGGTCCCTGCAAGGGCCGGTCCCTGCAAGGGCCGGTCCCTGCAAGGGCCGGTCCCTGCAAGGGCCGGTCCCTGCAAGGGCCGGTCCCTGCAAGGGCCGGTCCCTGCAAGGGCCGGTCCCTGCAAGGGCCGGTCCCTGCAAGGGCCGGTCCCTGCAAGGGCCGGTCCCTGCAAGGGCCGGTCCCTGCAAGGGCCGGTCCCTGCAAGGGCCGGTCCCTGCAAGGGCCGGTCCCTGCAAGGGCCGGTCCCTGCAAGGGCCGGTCCCTGCAAGGGCCGGTCCCTGCAAGGGCCGGTCCCTGCAAGGGCCGGTCCCTGCAAGGGCCGGTCCCTGCAAGGGCCGGTCCCTGCAAGGGCCGGTCCCTGCAAGGGCCGGTCCCTGCAAGGGCCGGTCCCTGCAAGGGCCGGTCCCTGCAAGGGCCGGTCCCTGCAAGGGCCGGTCCCTGCAAGGGCCGGTCCCTGCAAGGGCCGGTCCCTGCAAGGGCCGGTCCCTGCAAGGGCCGGTCCCTGCAAGGGCCGGTCCCTGCAAGGGCCGGTCCCTGCAAGGGCCGGTCCCTGCAAGGGCCGGTCCCTGCAAGGGCCGGTCCCTGCAAGGGCCGGTCCCTGCAAGGGCCGGTCCCTGCAAGGGCCGGTCCCTGCAAGGGCCGGTCCCTGCAAGGGCCGGTCCCTGCAAGGGCCGGTCCCTGCAAGGGCCGGTCCCTGCAAGGGCCGGTCCCTGCAAGGGCCGGTCCCTGCAAGGGCCGGTCCCTGCAAGGGCCGGTCCCTGCAAGGGCCGGTCCCTGCAAGGGCCCCGCGGCCGGTCCCTGCAAGGGCCGGTCCCTGCAAGGGCCGGTCCCTGCAAGGGCCGGTCCCTGCAAGGGCCGGTCCCTGCAAGGGCCGGTCCCTGCAAGGGCCGGTCCCTGCAAGGGCCGGTCCCTGCAAGGGCCGGTCCCTGCAAGGGCCGGTCCCTGCAAGGGCCGGTCCCTGCAAGGGCCGGTCCCTGCAAGGGCCGGTCCCTGCAAGGGCCGGTCCCTGCAAGGGCCGGTCCCTGCAAGGGCCGGTCCCTGCAAGGGCCGGTCCCTGCAAGGGCCGGTCCCTGCAAGGGCCGGTCCCTGCAAGGGCCGGTCCCTGCAAGGGCCGGTCCCTGCAAGGGCCGGTCCCTGCAAGGGCCGGTCCCTGCAAGGGCCGGTCCCTGCAAGGGCCGGTCCCTGCAAGGGCCGGTCCCTGCAAGGGCCGGTCCCTGCAAGGGCCGGTCCCTGCAAGGGCCGGTCCCTGCAAGGGCCGGTCCCTGCAAGGGCCGGTCCCTGCAAGGGCCGGTCCCTGCAAGGGCCGGTCCCTGCAAGGGCCGGTCCCTGCAAGGGCCGGTCCCTGCAAGGGCCGGTCCCTGCAAGGGCCGGTCCCTGCAAGGGCCGGTCCCTGCAAGGGCCGGTCCCTGCAAGGGCCGGTCCCTGCAAGGGCCGGTCCCTGCAAGGGCCGGTCCCTGCAAGGGCCGGTCCCTGCAAGGGCCGGTCCCTGCAAGGGCCGGTCCCTGCAAGGGCCGGTCCCTGCAAGGGCCGGTCCCTGCAAGGGCCGGTCCCTGCAAGGGCCGGTCCCTGCAAGGGCCGGTCCCTGCAAGGGCCGGTCCCTGCAAGGGCCGGTCCCTGCAAGGGCCGGTCCCTGCAAGGGCCGGTCCCTGCAAGGGCCGGTCCCTGCAAGGGCCGGTCCCTGCAAGGGCCGGTCCCTGCAAGGGCCGGTCCCTGCAAGGGCCGGTCCCTGCAAGGGCCGGTCCCTGCAAGGGCCGGTCCCTGCAAGGGCCGGTCCCTGCAAGGGCCGGTCCCTGCAAGGGCCGGTCCCTGCAAGGGCCGGTCCCTGCAAGGGCCGGTCCCTGCAAGGGCCGGTCCCTGCAAGGGCCGGTCCCTGCAAGGGCCGGTCCCTGCAAGGGCCGGTCCCTGCAAGGGCCGGTCCCTGCAAGGGCCGGTCCCTGCAAGGGCCGGTCCCTGCAAGGGCCGGTCCCTGCAAGGGCCGGTCCCTGCAAGGGCCGGTCCCTGCAAGGGCCGGTCCCTGCAAGGGCCGGTCCCTGCAAGGGCCGGTCCCTGCAAGGGCCGGTCCCTGCAAGGGCCGGTCCCTGCAAGGGCCGGTCCCTGCAAGGGCCGGTCCCTGCAAGGGCCGGTCCCTGCAAGGGCCGGTCCCTGCAAGGGCCGGTCCCTGCAAGGGCCGGTCCCTGCAAGGGCCGGTCCCTGCAAGGGCCGGTCCCTGCAAGGGCCGGTCCCTGCAAGGGCCGGTCCCTGCAAGGGCCGGTCCCTGCAAGGGCCGGTCCCTGCAAGGGCCGGTCCCTGCAAGGGCCGGTCCCTGCAAGGGCCGGTCCCTGCAAGGGCCGGTCCCTGCAAGGGCCGGTCCCTGCAAGGGCCGGTCCCTGCAAGGGCCGGTCCCTGCAAGGGCCGGTCCCTGCAAGGGCCGGTCCCTGCAAGGGCCGGTCCCTGCAAGGGCCGGTCCCTGCAAGGGCCGGTCCCTGCAAGGGCCGGTCCCTGCAAGGGCCGGTCCCTGCAAGGGCCGGTCCCTGCAAGGGCCGGTCCCTGCAAGGGCCGGTCCCTGCAAGGGCCGGTCCCTGCAAGGGCCGGTCCCTGCAAGGGCCGGTCCCTGCAAGGGCCGGTCCCTGCAAGGGCCGGTCCCTGCAAGGGCCGGTCCCTGCAAGGGCCGGTCCCTGCAAGGGCCGGTCCCTGCAAGGGCCGGTCCCTGCAAGGGCCGGTCCCTGCAAGGGCCGGTCCCTGCAAGGGCCGGTCCCTGCAAGGGCCGGTCCCTGCAAGGGCCGGTCCCTGCAAGGGCCGGTCCCTGCAAGGGCCGGTCCCTGCAAGGGCCGGTCCCTGCAAGGGCCGGTCCCTGCAAGGGCCGGTCCCTGCAAGGGCCGGTCCCTGCAAGGGCCGGTCCCTGCAAGGGCCGGTCCCTGCAAGGGCCGGTCCCTGCAAGGGCCGGTCCCTGCAAGGGCCGGTCCCTGCAAGGGCCGGTCCCTGCAAGGGCCGGTCCCTGCAAGGGCCGGTCCCTGCAAGGGCCGGTCCCTGCAAGGGCCGGTCCCTGCAAGGGCCGGTCCCTGCAAGGGCCGGTCCCTGCAAGGGCCGGTCCCTGCAAGGGCCGGTCCCTGCAAGGGCCGGTCCCTGCAAGGGCCGGTCCCTGCAAGGGCCGGTCCCTGCAAGGGCCGGTCCCTGCAAGGGCCGGTCCCTGCAAGGGCCGGTCCCTGCAAGGGCCGGTCCCTGCAAGGGCCGGTCCCTGCAAGGGCCGGTCCCTGCAAGGGCCGGTCCCTGCAAGGGCCGGTCCCTGCAAGGGCCGGTCCCTGCAAGGGCCGGTCCCTGCAAGGGCCGGTCCCTGCAAGGGCCGGTCCCTGCAAGGGCCGGTCCCTGCAAGGGCCGGTCCCTGCAAGGGCCGGTCCCTGCAAGGGCCGGTCCCTGCAAGGGCCGGTCCCTGCAAGGGCCGGTCCCTGCAAGGGCCGGTCCCTGCAAGGGCCGGTCCCTGCAAGGGCCGGTCCCTGCAAGGGCCGGTCCCTGCAAGGGCCGGTCCCTGCAAGGGCCGGTCCCTGCAAGGGCCGGTCCCTGCAAGGGCCGGTCCCTGCAAGGGCCGGTCCCTGCAAGGGCCGGTCCCTGCAAGGGCCGGTCCCTGCAAGGGCCGGTCCCTGCAAGGGCCGGTCCCTGCAAGGGCCGGTCCCTGCAAGGGCCGGTCCCTGCAAGGGCCGGTCCCTGCAAGGGCCGGTCCCTGCAAGGGCCGGTCCCTGCAAGGGCCGGTCCCTGCAAGGGCCGGTCCCTGCAAGGGCCGGTCCCTGCAAGGGCCGGTCCCTGCAAGGGCCGGTCCCTGCAAGGGCCGGTCCCTGCAAGGGCCGGTCCCTGCAAGGGCCGGTCCCTGCAAGGGCCGGTCCCTGCAAGGGCCGGTCCCTGCAAGGGCCGGTCCCTGCAAGGGCCGGTCCCTGCAAGGGCCGGTCCCTGCAAGGGCCGGTCCCTGCAAGGGCCGGTCCCTGCAAGGGCCGGTCCCTGCAAGGGCCGGTCCCTGCAAGGGCCGGTCCCTGCAAGGGCCGGTCCCTGCAAGGGCCGGTCCCTGCAAGGGCCGGTCCCTGCAAGGGCCGGTCCCTGCAAGGGCCGGTCCCTGCAAGGGCCGGTCCCTGCAAGGGCCGGTCCCTGCAAGGGCCCAACCAGGTTCCTACTTACTGCTCGGTGAACAGAGGAGTGTGGAGTAAGGAAACGTGCCCATCGTTTCGCCCTGCTCGGAATCAAACCCAGGTCTCTCGCTTACGAGGCGAGTGCTCTAATCACTGATTTAATTCCTGAATCTATAATTGAGGGAACAACCAATACTCTGAAATATTGTCTTCTGTCTAGCCTAATGATTTGTAATAATTAATAATGGAAACTTTGTAAGAACCCACCCGTTTGGCTAGCTTGGCTTTTATCTGACTTGCTAGTTATTGTTGGTGGGAAGAACAATGCTGTCATTCATGAGCACTGTGCTGAGAGTCTATTTCTGCACAAGTTAAATGACCGTACACAGGTAAATAACATGAAATTCTTATTTGTCAGTTTTATTTTCCAGTTCAGTATTGGGGCAAATGACTAATTATCATGGGTTGGCTGCCTAAACATAATGTATGACTTAACAATGTAACTTCAAATATTTTGATTGGATTATTGCTCAAATAATCTTAGATCTTTAGTACATTTTTCAGTACTTTTTTTCTGCTACTGCTACCTTAGCATTAAATCAAGGACTTATTCTTTTGTAATGATACCCCTCAAGTCTGTAATTTGTCTGTATAGAAGCCTGGATGATGACTGTTGACATTGAAGGCAGATGTCCCATCAAATAGCTGATGAGGAAACTCTGATACTTGGGACAACAGCTGCTGGAAGGCATAACCTGAATCCTGGGTTTATGAACCCAGCTTGTATATCCAGTGCTTTGTGTCCATCTTAATTGGTGTGCAGAGGTACACAGCTGATATTCCAACTTTGTACCTCCAACTGATGGAACCACACTCAATGGTTAGATGTCCAAACCATGTCCAGGAGGACGGTGACGATGCTCTCATGAACTGTACTATTCCAGGAAGTTTGCAGGGTATTTCTGATAGCCTCTATCCACCTAGGGAGCGCTCAAACCTGCCTTTGTCGCATCTCAATTGACTAACTAGTTAGTGATTGTCTTTGTGGGAGATCCAAGAGGGATCTCCTTGGAGTTGACCTTGCTCCAGGGTGACATGCTTAGCAACAGAGTATCCGGATCAAGTCAACCCTCTGTAATATTCTTGGTAGTCTGGTATCGGCAAGCCTTGAAGGGCAGACTGGTTGGTCACTGGGGGAGCAAGGATTCTTCTCACTCAGCTCCTGTTAATTGCCAGCCAAAGGCCTAAGTATGGTGATGGGTTTCCATATGTTTCCGACTCATAGCCAAAAAATAGTCCAGTTAATATTGATGATTTTGTTTTGCTGTTGGAAATCTTCAACAGATATGGACATGAAGTGTTTCCTTTGCTTCAAAATGGTAGTGTACAAACTGCAGGTTCTCATAATCAGATTATGTGAAGTATTCAAAATGAAAGACTAACAAAAAAGAATCCATACGATTAGCTTTTTATGTGTAATTTTCCAGTGGAGACCAACATTATCAAATTAAGCTTTGATATCTATTTATTTTCTTTTTTTCAACAGGGAGGCAGTCCGTTATATCCAGGAAAACATGACTGTTAACACGGATGAACTGGGCAGAGAATGTCTGATCAATGCTGCTAAAACTTCTTTGTCTTCAAAGATAATAGGAGTGTATCTTTTGAACATAAATAGTTAATTCCACATTTACTCTGATTTTGACCACATAATCTATTGAACATAATTCCATGAGGTGCACACCTCGCCTTTATAAGCAACATACAATGAATTATTGTATGCTAATTATTCAACTGTAGGGCCCCCGACAGTGATGGGTGCTTTTCAGTAGAGTTGTGGAATAGTTTTAAAAGGGCAGAAACTATGGTTGCTTTTATTTGTTCTGTGGCCTGTGAATGCTAAGATGATTACAGTTCCTTAATGTTGCCCTATCTGAGATTAGTTTGCTCAATGTAACCCAGGGCTCAAACCTTGGGATTTCCAGATGCTTCGTTTTCAGCAATATTTCAACAGAGGTGCTTCCAGTCTCATTATATAATGGCTTCTACTACTTAAAAGACTAAAGTATTTTATGAATTGAGTTTTATGTTACTCATTTATTTTAAACAAAATTGGAGCAATATTGAGTTCTTGTATCCCATTTTAGTACCATTTATTTATAACTGCAGGATGAATGGCTATGCAAATGGGAGAAAGGAAACCTGCTTAGTCTGATGGGAAAAGTGGCTATTAACCCATTTTGCCTGAAGGCAAAGGGCAGAACATGATTTTTTTAATACAAGAATGAATTGAAATTCAAGTACCAAAATAAATAATTTTAATTTTCCAAATACAGTATTACATCTCAGTATTGTATTTGGATAAAGCTGCTTTGGGATAGTAGAATCATAGAAATTTACAGCACCTCTCAGAGCAAGCTGTTAATTCACTGCCCTGACCCATCTCCAAATTCCTTCAAGGTTTTATCTTTCATGTAATTCCCTCTTGAAACCCACAATGGACACAATGAATTCAATTAGTATTTAATTTAAGATTTTGGTGTAAATTAAGATGCAAGTACCATGAACATACATCTCTACCCCGTAATGGTTATCTTGGGACATTCTTCTGATGTGAATGGCACTACGGTATAAATGTAAAGTGTTATCTTAAATAATTGGACAAAAACTTAGACTGCAGAAATCTTTATAAACCTTAACTTGTTTCATGTAGTGATGCAGACTTTTTTGCCAACATGGTGGTGGAAGCTACTCAGGCAGTGAAACTTACTGATGCTAAGGGTCAGGCTCGCTACCCCATCAAATCTGTTAATGTTCTGAAGGCTCATGGTCGTAGCCAGAGAGAAAGTGTTTTGGTGAATGGATATGCACTGAATTGTACTGTTGGTTCACAAGGTAAATGCCTATGGAGTTAAGGAAATGTCTGTTTAATACTGGTTATTTGTAATGAATACTAGTAGTTTTAATAATCTTATCAAGAATAATTTGTACAGGTTATATTAAACTTTATAATGAGAGCAAATTTAAAATATAAATTTAAAATGAAAGTTACTAGTAGTTTCTTTTTGTTTTGAAAATTGCTCTCAGCATATAATCCTTGCATTTGATATAGTGTCTCAAAGCGCTTCACAGAATATACTGTAAATGAATTGACTATAATTTGTGGGCAAAACGTGGCAGCCAATTGCGCACAGCAGTGTCCCACGAACAGTCATAGATTGAGTGCCCAAATTATTATTTTTTTTGAAGATTATAGGGAGCAATGACTGCTTGGGAGCAGGCTGTTATTTCTACTAAAGTATAGTAGAAATAAAATATAGTAAAGTATAAAAACTTGAATGCTCTTCCTTGCCACTCTTTAATAATCATTGCTCCATTTATTTTTGAAAATATTGTTAAACTTTGTTTTCTTATATTAATCTTGTAGAGTTCAAGGTAATTTCAGAATGAATGCTTGCTTGAAGTAGTTTGAGACATTTTATACAACTTCTCAAGTGTCAGTTGGTTGAAAATTCTGGTTTAAAATCCCAATGGGCCCCCTCAACCCTTTACTCATTGAAACTGATAAAATGAGGACTGTATCTTAAAAATAACTGGTGGTGGGAAGGTTAAACGGAAACTCCTGAGGATTGAACTGCTTCTGATGAGGCAAGCCAAGTGAAGGAAGGGAGATGTACAGTGATCCATGTTGATATCATCTTGCCTTATTCATCAATGGGACTTAGAGTTGTCAGTAAGTCCTTAACCTGGCAAGCAATTTTCTTTTGTGTTGTATAACTATAAAGTGACCACCAGATAATTCATTTATTTACACTGCTCTATGTGTTGATTTAAATAGTCCTGAAGTTTTAATTTAAACCAAATGAAATGAAGTTAATTGAAATGTTCTTTTTAGGAATGGTCAAAAGAGTGATTAATGCTAAAATTGCATGTCTGGACTTCAGCCTGCAAAAGACGAAAATGAAGCTGGGTGTTCAAATTGTTATCAATGACCCAGAAAAATTGGACCAGATCAGACAGAGGTATGATGGAAGTTAATGGGATGTAACTCTAAATTAGACTTCTCTTTAGTAATTTATTCTCAGATTAGCATAAGGATTTTTAAAGTTATATTTAGTGATTCATGTTGTAATTGTAGTGATATATTGGAAATCCTACCTTGATATTTAGAGTGGTTAGCAAGAATGTGCAAATACTCTTCCTTAAACACTGACTTAACAGGTGACAGTTCCACAAGTGTAAGTAGACAGGAGACTTCAGCAATTAGAAACCATTATTTATTTTATCTCTTTCCAAAAGCACAACTGAGCTATATGTAATGTAGTTTCCATTAATTCCACTTCCCGTTGTTTTCCACTCATTGTAATAGAACATTTTTTAAATATCCAAACCACATAGTTTTCCTCCAATTTATTTGCTGCTGTGCTGATGTCAGTCTTGTGAGCAATTTTACCCTTGGAACACACAATACTCATCTCATGTAACTGAAGAACACTGTAGTGTTGCTACAGTAATATGTGAGCTTGACACTAAATGGTCCTTTAGTATTTCAAATTGATTTAAAATAGTTTTAATTAGTGTGGCACATTACACTCCATTTAGAATTATTTGTTGTCGACTGTATATCCCGTCAATGATATAATGATGTTGAGTCAGTAATCCTTAACTATGAATGTGACTGCCAGTGATCTGTGCCAAGCTGATATTTGGTGTCCGCGCTGAGAGCCGCAGCTTGCTCTTAACTAAATATTTCCTCTCTACCACATGAAAATTTGATCTATCCTGTTTTCTGATAATTGTGAATATGCACACTTTGAGGTGTCTTTTTTGTATTTATAATCTTATGTTTGTAAAATAGCTTTGTAGGTAGTGATGAACTTGTTTTGCTTTCAGAGAGTCTGATATCACCAAAGAGAGAATTCAGAAGATTCTGGCCACAGGTGTCAATGTCATTCTGACTGCTGGTGGCATTGATGATATGTGTCTAAAATATTTTGTGGAGGCTGGTGCCATGGCAGTACGCCGTTGTCTGAAGAAAGACCTCAGACGAATTGCTAAGGCCAGTGGAGGTAAGTGCAGCATTTTTTTTTACTAGGTTACTGTTGTGAATTATATATACTTTCAAACTAGTGATCCGCTGCCTTATTGGACTCCAGTTATCCGGAATTCCGACCTGGTTGGACGAGGCCCAAAACCAAAAACATTAATTTTATTCTGTGGGCCCAACTCCTAGCGCGGATCAATGGTGCACTGAGTAGCCTCTGTCTGTGCTGACATTCATAGTGGCTAGTGATACTGACTGACTCAGATTGTTTGAATCCAGCGAGCAGAAAATAGCTTATTCGCTATCTTCTTAGTCGAAAATTGATCTGATAACTCGTTCTGTAATATGGCATCTTGCATTACAAAGGCCTCCAGCCCGATGCTGTGATTGGTAGCGGAGGTTGGGTGCCTATGCTCAGATGCGTTGCAGGGGCTAAGCCGTGGCCTCCTACGCTGTCTTACATCTTGTCGTGTGACAGGATAGGGCCAAAAGCCACGGAGCAGCTGGGAGGACCTATATCAAACTCGCTACTCCAGATAACTTATTGCTCAGCTCTTTACCCTTGGAGTGACAAGCTATCGAGTTTAATGTCCAATATTAATGTCATTCAATTTTGAAAGGGTGGCATTCGGAATCAGCTGGAATTTTCCTCGTGATTCTGACGTCCTCCCGACATGAAAAGCGCTATACAAATGTAATTTTGTTGAAGTGTTAAAAGTACGTAAATCAGAAAAGGGTGTCTTGGACTGAGAAACCTATTCTGATGATTTTTACCTGTTTTTGTTTATAGCAACTATCTGTTCAACACTTGCAAACTTGGAAGGAGATGAGAGTTTTGATCCCTCTTTAGTGGGCCAGGCTGAGGAGGTGGTTCAAGAAAGGATATGCGATGATGAACTGATACTTGTTAAAAAGTAAGAAAAACATGTACAACTTACTGAACTCCCATTTATTTGCTGCCCTGCTAATACCTGTGGCATGAGCAGTTGTACGCTTGGGATAGAGAATATTCAGCCTTGTGTGACTGAAGACCTTGCTGATGTCTTCTCAGTAATGCATTAGCTGAACATAAAAAATTATCTCCAATGTATACAGTGTAGTATCTTGCAATGCTACTGTTAATGTTGCAGAATTGAAAAAGATGTTGGGATTGTAATTGTGTTGAATCTTTTTTTATATTGACTGCACAGATGCAGATTAAATTTGTTGTGCATATAAATATAATCCAAGCAGTTTCCCGATGAAAGTAGAACTGTCACATCTATTCCTGGTTTAAGTCGGCAATGAATATTGTTTTGCATAACAGTATATAAGCAATAGGTATTGTTCATTCAGGATGAATTTCAAGATTATTGGGGGAGGGCACTTTTACCGTATGCTTTGAGCTGATTAACCGGGGATTACTGTCCCTATTAATTTGCAGTATTAAAAATTATTTCAAGAAAATAAGTTAAAAGTACTTCATGTATTTAACTGTTGGTTGTCTTTTTGTTTAGGGATCACGTGAACAACTTGCCATTGCAGAATTTGCCCGGGCCATGTTGGTTATTCCTAAGACTCTGGCAGTGAATGCTGCTCAGGATTCTACAGACCTTGTTGCAAAGTTGCGTGCATTCCACAACGAAGCTCAGGTCAATCCTGATCGCAAAACTTTGAAATGGTAAAAATTTTATTGTACTGTGGTCTGCAAAAGATTGTGACTTGAGACCCATTGTTGTCTGAATCAGCGATGAAACTAAATTTGAACATTGTTGCAATTCATGAGCAATCATTGATTTTTGGTGACCTGGTGCCCCAGATAGCAGTAAAGTGCAAAATTGATTTTCTCCATCTTGTTAAAGTAACTTTTATGGCTGAGTTGTCAGAATTCAATCGGAAATTATGAATGTTTTACTAATATTGTAGTGACTGGCTATTAAAACAGTGTTAATCAAATTCACATTTTGTTTGTGCAGGATTGGTCTTGATTTATTGAATGGGAAGCCAAGGGACAACAAACAAGCTGGTGTCTTTGAGCCTACTATGGTTAAAGTCAAGAGTCTGAAGTTTGCAACAGAAGCTGCTATAACCATCCTGCGAATTGATGATCTCATCAAACTTTACCCAGATGAAAAGCAAGACAAAGGAAAGAGTTACCAAGATGCAGTTCAAAGTGGAGAGCTTAATGGCTGAAGCACCTGAGTTCTAAAATCAGCTATTATAATTTATGTTTAACTCTTGGCATCCATCAGGTGCTTCTTGTACTTCTGTTCTAGATTGAGCAGCTTGTCATACTTGTCTGAAATTCAGTGCCACTTGTTTAGTGCTCTGTTTAATTTACTATGCTTGTTTAGTGCTATTTGGCACAAACCGGATTTAAAAGACCTCTTACTTTGTTACCTATAGTCAACTCTTTCAAGTTATTTGTGCAAAATTATTTCCTGTACATTGACAGTTGTGCTTCAAGCTCCTTCAGAAATAAAATGTGACAGTTGTCAAGTGATCAGCCCATCTATGTAGGGAGCTGTTAAGAGACCACCTTAATTTCATGAATAAACGTTGATGTTGTGCTTCTGGTCTTTTCAAATCTAATTAATTGTGTATGTTATTTCATTGTGGACATGATTTCTCCCTCACACAAATTCACTGGGGAAAACATTAATTAAAAATACTACTGGGGAAGGATGTAATAAGGCACTATATCAAATACAAGGATGATTATTATCTCCCCAAATAAGTAACCTCTCTGATTCTTGGTTGCTGATCTTACCATGGGGAATGATAAAATGCTCAAAAGTATTAGGGCAGCATTTGTAAATCAATTAAAGCAAAATTAAAATACAATGAATGTTCCCCTGCTTTCTCACATGTATTCAACCATCTTGCCCTTCTATAAATACTGGCACTTGATGTAATTTGAGAGTCAGTTTACAAGATTCAGCAATGGTACATTGAGGGCCTAGGACTACTATATTCGGTGTCGCGTTTGGTTGAGGTCACTAGGCATCCACTTGGCTGCGGTTCTTG